>NC_043754.1:15777930-15950430 GCF_902148845.1 Salarias fasciatus
ACACACACTGGGAGAGACCCTGATCTACTTTCGTGATATGGAAAATGATGTGAAACCTCAAAAATGAAATCGCTGCGCTTGCTGCTTTCATCCTGTGCTCCCCTTCCATTTGTCCCTTGGCTGTTTTTAGCTTTCAGTCACGTCCTTTTCTCCATAAATTACTTTTTGACACTTTTTCTTTGTGTAGATTCTGTGGTCAAAACCGAGAAGATGAAAAAAAAAAAAAATCCACAATCAGAGAGGAGAGAGAGGAAAGATGGAGAGACAGAGCGGGGAGGGAGAGAGAGGGAGGGAGGGAGGGCAGGAGCTAATAAAGCGGGGATAAGGCGGCTTAGAAAGTAATGATAAAACGTCGAGTGAAGTCATACGCTTGATTTGGCACCAGTGTGTGCGCTGTTTGCTTGTTTCTTGTGGGTTTGTGTGTTTATTTGTTGCTGTGTGTTCTTGACTGATGTCCTTGACTATATTAGTGATAATATCATTGCTCGGGGTCCCTTTCAGAGCAGACAGAGGCTTCACGTGTGCTCCTATTATGTGTGAGAGTGGCTGCGTCTGCCTCAATACACCCTCTCCCCGAGGTCCTTGAAAGTCTGCATCACACTCCAACACACCTTGTTTGTTTTTGGTGAAGCTTCGTACATAACGATCCAGTATACATATGATACAGTATATACATATTCAGTGGATGTTACTCCCACTGGGTTGATTTAGGCTTTTTTCTACCAGTATATATATATTTTATCTTTAAAATCTTCTTTTATTTTCTCACCTGCATGCCGTACAGTTGAATTAGTCTCTCCAATGTGAGGTGTTTGTAAAACTTGTAATTAGAATTTGATACACGCTGAGAAACAATAAAAATGAAATTGAGTCTGGAAGTAAATGAAAGGTTTTCTGGAGCCTCATGTTGCTCTGCAGACCCTCTGTAGTGGCTGCCTCAACCTTTCAGAAAATTACAGGCAAATGGAAAAAAAAAAAAACCCTCATGACTAAAATGGCTTGACTATTCATTGTTATTTATTTTGGATTATTTTCTTATCTTCAACATGAGCATCACTAAATGTAGAAAACAGGATAGATACATGTTTGAAATCAGTGCTATCTTTGTAAAACTTTTTTAGACTCCAGTCAACTTTTCTTAAGTCAGCTGTAAAACCTTCAGTTCTTAGTGTTATACGCCAATGTATTACCCGGAGAGGCGTAAATCTATGGAACAGTCTAGATGGTAACCTAAAAAGTGTCATAACTATACATCATTTTAAAAAACTGTATAAGCGCAGTATTTTTGATAAATATGACAGAGAAACATAATACTGGAATGTGAATACTGTACGACATATCACACACACGCTCATGAACAGGCACATGCACGTGTTAGGGTGCATTGGCCTGGGTATGGATAATGAACACACAAATGTAACAATACTGTCAGACATAGTTTGACTATTGAGTATGCTGTAATAATATGTAATTGTGTTTGCTTGGCCTGAATAATGATGAATAATGATTATGTATGGTTAATTTTTGCAGTTCATGTCCAGGCATGCACACACTTTTGTGTGGCATGCCAGGATATGAATCTTGTACTACATAACACACACACATTAATAGGCAGGCACATGCACATTTTACTGTGTAATGGCCTGGGTATGGATGATAAAAACATACATAAATACAACAACTCTGCCATGTGACCCTCAGTGATAAAACTGTGAGATATGGGAAGGGGTAGGCATTGATAAGCTTCTGCTTCAGCCTACTCCTTTTGGGCTCTCATTGAATGGTTTGCATATTGTTGTCTGAGATGTTTGTAACTTGATATGCCCAAATAAACGAAACGAAACGTAACACCTCTTCTGTATACTGCCTTTCCTCAGTTGTTGACTTGTGTCTGTTTGAGTTCACTTTTTTCATATCTGCACCTATTATCTGTCTCTCCTCAAATAGTTGGATTTGTACCACATACTACCATATGCTCTTATCCCTGCACTCATACACCTTCACATTTAATCACAGTAATCAATTATCAACTTGCATTATGACATTTAGTGGTAATTGCAATAATTATAAGAGATCTTTTTTCTTTTTTTTTTTTTTGTTTGTTTGGAGGGAGAAGCGGCAGCAGAGAAAGTCCTCTCACAGTGTTAACATCATGAAACCGGGACAGGACACTCAAACTGAGGGATTAATAATTTTCTGGACTTGTGCATCTCAGTGAATCACACATAATATCCTGCCAGTTTGATTGTTAACTACTGTTTGTTGTCACGCTGCGATCAAATGCACAAAAAAAAGTAACATTTTCAGGTCACGGCCAATTGAAGTTAAATTATGTAATCGAACACGAGCTTCATGGTTTATTTTTGTGATAAAAGCTTGACTGAGACCAATCAGAGGGAGCCGGACCCGAAGATCACCGAGGATCAAATGAGACTGACAGACTGAGGGTCCATCATCCATTATCCACCAACCAACGCATCCATCCATCCATCCATCCATCCACCCATCCATCCATCCGCCCATCCATCCATCCATCCATCCATCCATCCGCCCATCCATCCATCCATCCATCCATCCATCCGCCCATCCATCCATCCATCCATCCATCCATCCATCCATCCATTCATCATGCTTCCATCCATGTTTTACTATCATCTTACATCATCCATCCATCCATCCGTCTTACAATCCATCCATCCATCCATCATCTAATATCATCCATCCATTATCACCTTACATCATCCATCCTTCAATCCATCATCCATCTGTGCAGTGTATTTGGTGTCAATTGAAGTGAAATCACAAGTGTCAAGAATTTTAGCAAGAGAGTGTGTCAATAAAGTTTAAGGTTTAATTCCTGAATTTCAAGAATTACATTTTCACTTTGACCAAGATGGAGAAATATATCGATTGAAACAATATGACATTGAAGCATGTTTTATTACCGGACCACTAGAGAATAACTATATAATTGGCTGTAAGATAAAACTCTGGTATCAGCTGCCATCATGACAGAAATATTAAAATGTCCCGGTTGGTCTTTTGCTGTATGTATATTGAAAACTGTTGTTATTTTATAACTTCATCTTTCTGTAAGCCTTCAATCCATAAGAGGATCGACTTCAGTTAAATGAACGCGATTATGCACATGCGGTATATTGGTTTGAGAATGTAATAAATGAAAAACAGAGTTGGAAAATATCAACACGTCAGGCATCCAGGAGAAAAATGTGATTCATTTTGTGCACCCGCACTGGTGACTCGAATCAAAATTTTAAATCCATTTTTGATGAAAGGCCTGCATCCTAAGTCCTAAAGTGTCCTAAGATGATAGTTAACTCAAAGCCGTCTTCTCTTGTCTCTTCCGTCCACCTCGCCTCTCACAGGTGTTTCGCACCGACTTCATCACAGCCATGAAGCTGCCCGACTCGGCGCAGCTCGGCCTGGACGACTTCTACGTGCTGTCGGACCCCTGGAGACAGGAGTGGGAGAAGGGAGTGCAGGTCCCGGCCAACCTGGAGGCCATCCCGGAGCCCGTGGTCAGGTAGGACATGACCGGCGAGCGAAACGCACACAGAAATAAACAAACACACAGAGAAGCTCTCGCTTGAGCAGCCACATGAAAATATGGGGAACATTTGTCAACTTTGTGAATATAAACGCGTGCTGAGCTAAAGGATTAGCTTGTTATAACAGGTGTGTGAAGTCTCTACATCATTACTAGTCATGTAATTACACTAATTAGCGACATATTTGTAACGGAGAACGTGCGCGCTCGCCTCTGCACGCAGAAGCCCGCAAGGACATCGACTGTGACCCTGTGCAAACGCATGCATGGGTTCGGATGTGCATGCACACACACTCGCAGCAACAGGCTGGCAGGCAGATGTGTGCAGGCGTGCACTTCGACCCACTTCCATTCGCACCGCGGCTGAGCTGCAGCTCGCTCTGCCTCTTTCGTGCCACTGTGGACTCACCAGCTCTCTAGTACTACTGCAGCTGCTTCACATACCCGTGTGGTTTTTTTTTTCTTTCTGGCGTTCGAGGAACTAATGAAAATGCTCAGACTGCCTGGTAATGCCTGTTGCGCAGACATGTCACACTGGGAGGCCACACGCACGCCGCCGCTCAGCCTTTTCAGGAGACAGATAAATATATAAATTATCCTGTCATGAGACTTCCAATCAAATAAATTGTATGCTTTTCAAGCCAACCTTAAAAAGACACATGCAGAGAGAGTTCACTCTCACAGGCGCAAGACAATTTAGTTATCGGGTATGGAAGATTTAAACACCCTTTGAACTTTGGGAGTTGAATTTGAAAAGACCCTTCATGAAACTCTGTGTCAAGCAGAGACTCTTTATGTGTGAACGTGTGACTGGAGCTTATGGTTCGTGGTGTTGCGGTGATGGTGGGGTGGGGGTGGGGTTGTTTGTCTGTCGGCCAAACAATCCAAAAGCTAAAGTGGAAATGAACTTCTGTGTTGATTCAAGGTCTGCAGTGGGGCTGCTGTGGGTCAGACGGTAATAGGAGTATCATACAAGGCTGGTGGTTTGATCCTGAAGTTCTCCTCAAAGTGCTTTTTGGCAACAAGCTGAAGCTCGAACTGCTCCTGCATGCGCTCCCAGCTTCCACCTGTGTGTGAGCGCTCAGTTGGAGGCAGGATCTGTATAAATGCAGTAATTCACTTTCTTCCATTTTATCATTTTGCCTTTCAGTTTAAAAAGAAAGAGAAATTCCTGATAGAGTTTTAGTGTTGGAGTATTAAAAAAACTTGGTGTTGATTAAAATTTTGTTTCAACTCAAAATGTATGAGTACTGCAGGGACAATAAAATCAAATATATTTCTTTCTAACATAACTCAATGCTTTGGACAAACAATATGTTGAAGAAATAACTCACCACTGCCAAAGAGAACCTTGTTTGCAGAACCTGAAAAATAATCTTCGATTAAAATGTGTGAGGTGTGCATTTACAGTTTTGCTCGGGATGGAAACCGGCACGTAAAACCCAACGAGCTCTGAGAGATTTAACGAGAACGGAAGACAAACATAAACAGTGAAGTAGTTTCTGTTTGCACGCTCACAAGCTTTTACAACTTCTACCCGGATCCTTCACGGTGCAGGAGCCTCAGACAAAACTCTGGTGACGATGTTAACCAGGCTGATTATCTGAGCACACGTCACCTGACAGGTATAAACACCGCGGTGCTGACAGATCGAACCGGGCCTGCAGGCAGACGGAGAGATGAGAATATTGGGGGGGGATCCCTTAAAAAAACGGTAGTTAGGTATAGATGGATGAATTGGGTTCTTATCTATTATCTTGTATGTGATAGAGGGCTGACATGATTTACTGTGATGTTTAAACAGGGCGATGATGGATCGGCGGCGAGACGGGAGAAAAGGCTGAGTGTGACTGAGTTGATGGTCTCTGTCAGAGTCTCTGACAGCGGTTTGTTCATCCTTCTTTGCTCGGGTGTCATCTGCACGCCCCTCTTTTTGTCCTCTCTCTCTTCCTCCTCCTGCCTTTGCGTCGTTGTTTGGGCTGTGATATGAACCATTGTCTGATTTGTTCCCTCAAAATAAGTCTCTGTGGTCAGGCAGAGTCACTGTTTCCCAAAAATCCCGCAAGCAAATTATTTAAACAAATTTTGGGGATCTGTGATATTTCTTTTTTGACATGCCTCTTCATCCTAATACTGGAACATTAGATCAACATAAGGCTCCCTAGGTCCCATAAGCAAATACAACTACGATGCATCATTTTTACCAGGGGGCCAAAGCTGGTATCATGTGTCGCACTTGAAGCACAGAATAAGTCATAATATGACTTTTTTCATCAAAGAGAATAGAATAAATGCAGCAGTAGGTCGAATAAGTTTCCATTCACTGTCACAAAACTAGAATTCTTTTAAATACTTCTCAAACTCTTTCGATAAAACCAATTTGCTTGATAAATGCACGGGTGATCAATGAACACGTCAAAGACGTCCGCTGTTACAATAGAGCCAAATGCTGCGATTTTCACCTCCAGAAACTCTCTTTCAACTGAAAAGAGTGTAGCCGCGCTTTATTTTTCACACCTTATTTTTCTTTATAGGACAGCCGAAGAAAGGAAAAATGGGTTAGAGGAGAAGATTAATAGCACTTTCATGTCTGTCCATTAAATTTAAGGCCGTAGCCAGAAGCCTGTTAACTCAGCTCAGTGCAGAGAGTGGAAGCCGGGGGAAACGTCTCTCCTGGCTTTGTCAAATGGTAACAGAATCTGCCTACCAGCACTTCTGAAACTCATTAATCAAATGTTTTATCTTTCTATTTCTTCATCCCAACTTAAAGTCACATTAACAAGATTTCTGGTCCAAAATAAGAATCAGCTGAGGATGAGAAGTCTTCATTGAGATTCTTTCCTCATCCTTTTCTTTAGTTTTCTTTCCTTTGTCTTAAGTATCTTCATCTCTACATCTCTGTCCTCTGCCTCCCCCTCCTCCCCTCCCGCTCCAGCCGGAGGCGCAGACACATTTTTCTTTTTCTATTTTTTTCTTTCTCTCTCTTTCTTTCTTTTTTTTGAATAATGACATCATCTTCAAAAATTGTAGGAGAGGAAAAGAGCTGCGGGCCCCGTCTGGCTCCGACAAACCTCTTCTTCAACATTTCTCCCCTCGCTTTTCTTTTGACCACATTTGGTTGCTTTGGCGAGATTTTTCGGTGAAACGGTTGTGGCGGCTGGTGAAGAGGTCATTACGCTTCTTTGTGGTTTTTCTTGTGCCTCTGCCTCAGAAAAAAAAAAAATATTGCAGAAGAGGGACAAAATGAACAATCTTGAGCCTTCCTGTCCCTTTTTATTTCCCCTCTTTGCCGCATTTTGTCCCGCCTAGCTGCTTTTTCGTCTTCCCCCCTTCACAGTCTGCTTTTCCTCCCTGACTTTATCACTCTCTCACCCCTCCATCCCTCATCTCTCGCTCTCCACGGTTTTGTCGGGGGCCGAGTGGAAGTAATTAGCCGTTGCGTAACACTGGCTGTGTTCAGACGGTGAATGGGGCTCTGGCAGGGACTCGGCAGACCTGGTCTCCAGTGGCATCGCCGAACCAAAGGAAGGAAATAATTACACATGCGCATCTGAAGATCGACGCGCTTTCACCAAATCAAATAAATGCAATGTCGCTGGTGAATGTGAAGCCTTTTCATTGTGGTTCAGTGAAACAAATTGGCATTTTGTTGCATGAAACTGTGGCCATTTAAAGCATAACATAGAGTGACTTCCAAGGTTAAAAAAAAAAAAAGAAAAAAAAGAAAAGAAAGTTCATTTTGGAGAAAATCGACCGAGCTTCTTGATTGCCAAGACCATAATAACACTGGTGCGTCTTTAAAGCTGACTCTGAGGGTCATGTGAAAATAATCCAGTAGATCATTTCTCATATATTGTTATTATTTCAAAGGCTTTGGGAACTTTGCGATTTAAATCATGAGGTGCAAAGCCTGCGCGCAGGGGACATCACTCCATAATGAGATTCATGCTTGATCCCCGGTGGAAGAATATCTGCGGGTCGGGTTTCTGGCAGCTGTGATCATATCCAAAGCTTTGGCCGGACAGACAGGGATGCTATGTAAAACTGTCGGTGCATCTCTCTCCAAACGTTTCCCAGAGGAAACGAGTGGTTTGAACACACGTGCAGATGCAGGTACGATTTTTTTTTTTTTTTTAAAGAAGCAACAAGGTCTTTGATGAGAAATAATGCTGATCTTTTTTTAAATACGACCGGGCTCAGACTGCTTTGGACACGTTGGGTTCAGACATGAAGTGTTTTCCTCTGCATGGAGACAAAGGTCCAAACACGTTTACCTGTTGATGGTTTACAGCCCAGGAATCCAGCCACTTGCGGATATGTTTAGCTTTCCGTTCTGCATGCGTGGCCGCGCCGAAAACACGGCGGCTCTGCTGAGCGCGACCGAAAGACAGGTGCAGACTGAAACGGCTATTAGCCTGCACGTGTTATGACAGCCCGACAGCTGCCAAACACCAAACACATTTTTACATTACAGAGATGTCTCTTCAAACTTTGAATGGCTTGAAAAAAAGAAACATTCCAGTATTTTATTGAGTTTTTTTTTTCTTCTTTTATCCTGAATTCACTCTTTGGACTTGAAAGAGGTATGGCGTTGGCGAGTAGGCGTGGATAAAGCCTCTAATTGCCACGGACCTTCCCCAGTACATAAGCTTTGTACTCGTGTGCAGAAACAGATGCAACTGCCAGCAAATACATTTTGAATAAATCCAATCCACTGGTACATCGCGCTGCATATCCCAGACCCCACTGTTTCTGTTTATTTCCACAAATGCATTTCTCTCGAGCGCACGGCGCCGCTTCAAAAACACATCCAAACACAACCTTTCGCTGGGGGACGCCAGACAGTGCAGCGGCGGGTCAGGAGGCTAATCGGCTACTAAAAACTCAGTGACTGCTATTCGGCACGCGCGCCCGTGCACGTGCACACACGTGCACGTGCACACACATGCAAGCACACATGCGCGCCCCAATAATGGATTGAAGAAAGCCTGAGGGCAGTGAGATGGATAGAGAGATGGAGGGAAGGACAAATTGCTGAATGGTGGCGAGATGGAGGACAGACTAAATGTCACGTATTGCTGAGCGTCGGCTATATTTAAAGCCCAGAAAGTATACTGTGACATTTTCAGCTAGAACTCTGTATTTTTCTCCACTTTGGCTCTTGTCACATCGTGAGTTTAATAATGTTAATATTTTTGCCTGAAATAGGCTTTTAGAAGCTCGTACCATTTTTCAGTGATAGAATAAGGAACCGCCAGCGACACTTTATCTCATTGCTTTGCTAATTTAGTTTTGGCTCGTGATGCTAAAGAAGCGAAATCATGTCTTATTTTTATCACAGTTTCGGATGAAGCGTACCTCTCCATGTAATATGATCTGTGTAAACCTTTGAAAGACATCTTTTTTGAAAAAAAATACTGCTTCATCTGAGGAGATGTGACCCAGTTTTCTGAACTCCTCCGGTGTGGAAAAAAAAAAGAAAAAAAAAGAGAGAGTTAAGAGTCCCGGGAATAAATGTGACATTTGTTTTTCCTCTTCAGTATAAATGATGTTGTGAAATGACCAGCTAAAGGTCATGACAGAAACACTGATGCGAGTACATTAATGACAGGCGTGATTAAAAAGGAAAAAGGAGAGAGAGCAGTGGTTAGGCGACTGAAGAGTCCCTCTGGGATTCGTGCTGCCGGGCCCAGCTGCTGCCCACAACACGAACGCTCACTTTCACAAGGACACACGATCCTATGCGTTTATTGTGCATGTGTCATCGGAGAGCTCGTTTGCTTGTGTTCCTCAGTTCGCAGTAACATCTGGAAATCAGGAAATCCTCTGCTCTTTTCCAAAGCAGCTCTTTATCAAGAAATAAGATGACTAATAGCAGCATCACCAGCCTCATCATGTACAGGGTCAGCGGGTGCACAAGCAGTAATTGCCTCCACACACACACACTTGCTGGAAGTGTGTTTTGCTGCGATACCCTTGGTACATGTGTGACGACAGTGAGATGGCTGAGTAAACAGCCAACAGGCTGCCTTGTACACACGTGTACTCTGCTTCCAGCCTCGGGAACTGCTTCCTACACAGATGACCTACAGATGCTGCGGACATCTGATAAAACATCGGGTTTAGATGAATTGGAGAAATTTTATTGCATGAATCAAACAGTCACTGACTGCCTAAAGGAGTCAGACTTCACACAGCGGCGACTGCAGCTTCCACAACATGTATTGCAGTTCTCAGACGTCTCTCGGGTGTCGTACCGTCCAGAACAATGCAACATCGAGTGAACAGATTTTGATTGTTCGCAATTTAAGAAAACTTACTGAAATCTGAAATCTATAATGGAAAAGCCAAAAACACAACTGCGAAACCTACAACAGGAATTCAAAACCCCAAAACACAAATACAAAAGCCACAACAACAAAGGCATCAATGGCAGACAGTTAGCAGTGGGTTGTTTTATTGGATCGGGTTTCTGAGGGACTGTTTTTTGCTCGACTAATGGAACATATTTTTTTTTTTTTTTTTTTTTTTTTTTGGAGAATGTTTGACAAGAAGTTTGTAAAATAAGTGAACCGGAAAAGTTCCTGAAGTGAAGCCATGCATTTCTCACAGATGAATTTTATTAACTGTGCTGTTGTCAAGCTTTCAGATCGAAATGTCAACACAAAACACGAAGCGAGTTTGTTTCACTGCTTAGTTTCCCCCCCGAGTTAAACCGTGATGGGAGGATTCAGTCACTGAAGCATGGCCCTGATGGAAAAACACTCTTTAAGGTAACTAAGGTATGAGGACAGACTTCAATCAATCCATAGTTGAGAATTAAAAATGGCCAAGATAGTCATGTAATGTGAAACACACTTCTGATACACACACTCAGTAACAGTTCCCTTATTCCTGTCTCTCCAGTGATTCACTCAGAAAAATGATAAAACCTCCCAGCGGGGGATTTTTAACAGCCATCAGCCTCATGCATCTCAGATATGACCCGTTCACACAGACAACGTCTGAGCTCCAGAGGTGGAACAGAGGCAGACTCCGCCATGCTATTTACGCAAACAACAGGGTGCGAGGAAGGCGCAGCGGCCCTGAAACCGAATCTATACGTGTGACCGTGAATATTGAATACTCAAAAGATCTCTCAGTGAATCACTTTCAGATTTAATGGCTGAAAGCACAAACTGAATAAAATGACAAGTGGTTAGAGTGGATGAACCGCTGAGTGTAATGAAATACTGAGGGGCAGATGAATAAACAGGTAAACTGATGGCTTCTTTATATCACTTATAATGTTTACCCTTGGTTGCTTTGATTAAGACGATTTGAGACAATTTCCCTGTGAATGTTTTTTGATTTTGGATGTATTAACACGACATAAAAGTTTAGTTTTTTTTTATTTTTACCAAACACCTTTCTATATAAACTGTGGTTTGATTGAAATATGAATGAGTCATGGCTCAATGACAGAATGCGGCTTCATTGCTGCAGAGCTTTGTTGATGTACTGAAGGGCTGAAGAGTTCATGATCCACTTTTTTTTTGGCCGTTTGTGGGTCATATGAGCAATCATGAAGCTTCACGTGATCCAAACACCTCCGCAATAATCACGAGCGCCTTTCGTTCAGTGTCGTTGTGGATCTTATGGATGTTCTGTCACCTTGACTCACATGTTATAAAAGCATCCCAGATAATGCTCAAGTAGATTTATTTATTTAAAATAGAAATGTGAACTCAAAGCCGAGCAGACTTGTTACAAGCTTGGTCCAGGCACCACAAGTATGAACCGAGCCTCATGGACCTCTGGAAAGACAGCAATGACGACAGCTACGACCAAACTCACCCGCAGCAACTCATCAGCACATTTCCCTGAAAGGTCAGTTGGTGTGTTTCTGACCGCACTCACTTGGTTGCTTTTGGCTGAAAGTGTGAGCGAATATGAGAACTATATTTTCTAAAGTATAGGCTAAAGAGCCAGATTGGGCCCTTGCTGTCTGCCTGTATCTGGTAAGTCGCCATGACAAAACTAATAACATGTTATAGTGAGAAACAGCTTTTGATGCCTTTCCTTGGCGAGGGGGTTTAATAAACTTCCCACTGGGGCTGGAGGGGAACTGTAATGGCAAATAAAGTAGCGTAATAATACTTGCACATTTCCGTATGAGTTCATAGAGTCACTGGGTACATCTTTCACCGCAGTTAATGGAGACGACTTACTGAGCGGACCCTGCCCGGGTGATGGAGTCATCGACTGGCTGACTGACTGACCAGGCAGCTGCCTAACAGGTTTATTGACTGACTGATTGACTGGACGTTTTTTTTTTTTTTTTCTTTTTTCTTTTTCTCTTTGCCGCTTGGTCGATTGATATCACCCCTGCCATGTTTTTCCCCTGGCCTAATGTGAAGCTCTGTGGAGGAGGGATCAGGATGTTACCAGAATCACTTCCTTAGCCGACTGAATGGATGAGTAAAGGGTCGACGAGCGGTTGAACGAAAATGAGAACAAATACTTTGTCATCACCACAGTGTGCAGCAGAGTCTCAGAGTGCTTTATTAATCGCATTTGAGAGCAGTTCCCTTGTTTTTCGGAGAACTGGCTGACTGTGTTGACTGACTTTTTGTCCGACCTCTTGAACACGGCAGAGCTGGCTGGCGGCCTGTGCGACTGACGGGGTACTCTCTGACCACAATGACTGATCACTGGCAAGAACTCCAGTTGATTTTCTGGTTCCAGCGGGTGAGTCAGTCCCCGGCTAAACCCATTCACCTCGCGCGGCTTTGTGGGCACAGATCGGATTTGGTCCGGAGACTGAAACCTGGGAAGTTCAAACTTTTCCCTTTAAACAATAGGCTGGACTTGTGAGGTGTGTCTGTGTGTTGGGGTGGTAAAACGGCCGACCAAGGATACCAGTATGCAGGCATGTGTCTTTTTCACATGCCCACATATTCAATCAGCACTTTGGCCTGACTGTAAATGGAATCACTAGCTGATGTTTGCAGACGAGAAAAAAAGAGGCTGTGACTTGGTCAATGAATGTAGTTCTTCTTAAATTACAGCATAGTGTGTGTGTGTGTTTGCGTGTGTGTGTATATTAAAGCAATTTCCTGTATCCCAGCCCATCATGTGTGGTGTGTGTGTGGTGGCTGGTGTTTACTCGGAGCTGCCCCGAGGCTGAGTGTGGGTTGGTTTTTTTGTTGTGCGTTTGCATGGATCTTTGTTGTTTTCCCCACATGGATGTCATGTGACATGTGAGTAAACCCAAGAGTCATGCGTGGGAGTCTGGATTGTGCACGTATCGGCGCCTGCATTTGTGGATGTGTCGTTTGTCTCCGTGTTTGTGTTTGTGTGTAACAGAAGCGAGTCCTCCCTCGGGTATTCGCTCGTAAACGCTTGATACGTCTCATGTGGGTATATCATCCGACCTCGTCTCTCGCTGCTCCATGTGATACAAAGCTCTCTCGCGCTCGTATTTTGACACGCGCGCACACGGATGCGCACTACACACACACACACACACACACACACACCTATTAACTCCAGTTGGCTCTCGTTCTTTAAAGGATGGGCTGCAGCTCCGTCCCGTTGAGGGAGTTCCTCTGTGGTGTAAAGATCAAAGCCCTTCGCCTTCTGCACTGTGGGTTCATCAACATCTGGGCCGTGCTGTCCGCCTTCTACCAGTCTTACCATCTGGACAGCTTGACGTGTGTGTGTGTGCGCGCGCGCGCATGTGTGTAAGATAGAGACAGACACTCATGACAATTGTAGATAGATAATTATGTTCCCTTCTCTCTTTCTCCCACTGATCCCTGGTGTGTTTCTAAGAGCTTGCTCAATTTGCTGAAGCTTGTCACAGTTAATGTCCTTTCCTTTCTATCTCTACATCCTCTTTTCTTTTCTTTCCTCTCCGGATCTCATTGTCTTGCTTGTGCGACACTCGAGCAGTCATGTTATGATCTGTGCTTTATTATATTTGTGTTTCTCTTTAACCCCCGCCCGGTTGTCAAGGTGAGGCCGTCGACTTTAACCGTCACGTCAGGGAACCCGGTGCAGCCCTGGTCAGCCACTTAAACCCAACCACCTCCAGGAGAGTAAACACTGTTTACCAAGGCTCTGCGTCCCAGCAGAGGCTGAACCGCCAGGCCAGAAAATGATCCTCATTGATTTTGATGGAATTATGGGTGAACGGATGGAAAGAATAATAGACGGGAATTTCTTCATGTGGATGTTTATCTGTTCCTGCTATAAACAGAAAGACAAAACTTGACTCTGACAGAATGACCTCAATACCATGATTTATTTGGCTTGAGGAGAAAAATTTTGTCAGTTTTTTTTTTTTTTTTAATTCTAAATATTGTCCAAAGGCAGTTCATCTTGTTGGTGTTTTTGCTGGAATCGTAAAATAAAAAAGCAAATCTAAAGCTATTTGATTTACTGTCTAATAAACTGCCAATTTTTTTTTGATTTGGCAGCTAGCAGTGAGGGAGAACCAGCACCGGCAGTCAGCTCCAGAAACTGGATTCGTGTATCGAGAATCCAGCGTTGGAAAAACAAACTTAAATCATGTCTGGCTTCAACAAGACTTTCAAAAAATATCTTTTCAAGTCGTTTAAAACAAATTCCACTGTTGGGATACGATCACGCGAATTCACAAGAATTGTCTCATTATTTCGGGGTTTTAGAGCAGTGAGGGAGGATAAACCCCCAACCTGGGTTTTTTTTTTACCTGCATGTTTTTAATTTGGTTTTTGGTTTTAGTTAGTATCCTGCAGCTGGAAGAGCTTGTCGTTACTCTGACCTTTTTCACTCAGCCTTTTTGTTGACTTTTTATACATCTTCATTACACTGGGAATGAATGCAGTTCTAAAAATACATCTAACTATCGAACAAACAAACCCAAAAACACTGTTTTAGTTGAGCTGTTCATCTACGATGTAGTGCTGCATGCCTTTCCTTATTCTGGCCTGACCATGAAACAAACCGGCGTCGGTGGTGTCATCGCTTTTTAGTGTTTCTGCTTCGTCAACAAGCAATTTTACTGGAACTGAAGGGGAGCCACAGCGGCTTCGCATTGTATTTTTAGGGAAATAGTTGTTTGTGTGTGTATTGGGTACGTTAGGTTTGGGAATGAGTGAACTTTTTAACAGTTACACTTACGGTTAAAAACTAAAACATGCAGGGTTTTTATCTGTTGCCGTTAGTGGTGACTGTCTTTGTGCAGATGTGTAATTTTCTCCATGAGTAGGATGGGAACATCGTGAAACGCGTTAATGTTTCTGAACATTGCACTGTTGTAATTTGTATGCAGCCCAGTATCTCAGCAATAAGAGCTTCTTATGCATGAAATATATTGTGCAAAGCTATATATGGATTTTAGCTGCAATAAAAAAGTATTTTTTAACACATGTTCAAACCCAAAAATCACACACTAATCGAAATGACCTGCCTTTTTTCCTCTGTGTGGCTGATTTATTAGTAGCAATAATCTTTTCATTAGTCTTGCATTGTCTTTCTACTTTTACTTCTTCATATTATATATAAACAAAAAAAAAAAAAAAGAATGCAAGAAAAACAGGAAGTAATGGAGAGCGCTAGTAAAAGAGACGTCAGGGAAATATATGAATCGGGTATGAAAGAGGAGCTAAAATGAAGGGATGCAGAGCGAGTTTGAGGGTGGAGTGAATCATCCAGAGAACGAGGACGAGAGACACTGCAGGGAGGACTGATGCTGATGGTGGAGGAACTCTGGGAATAGGTAAACAAACAGGTAGATGAGGCGGTTGAGTGGAGCGGTACGGCGACTGCAGATCTGCAGGGAATGACAAAGAGAGGAAAGGAGCGAGATGGAGACACAACAGAGCCTCGCCGTTGTTTCAGCAGATAACCGAAACCCTCGTTCGTCTCTCTTCCGCTCTCCCTCGCGTCGCCTCGCCGCTTTTTTTCGGTGTATGTGAGTTTAATCGAGGCTTTCAGGCACATAAATAAAGCAAGTGGGAATGTATCTCAGAGGTGCAGACACGGAGCGGCGTGCCCCGCTCACACGCAACGAGAAAAATTGAAACAAAGCTCATCAAAAAGAGCCAGCAGCCAGGAAAGTTTTAAGGCTCTATCATCATCTGAGAATTGAGTTAATAGAAAATCCTTAATTTTCCCCAAGAAGGAGAAGAAGGATGTAGGAGCAGCTTTTATTGTTGAGTTTTTAAGAAATAATCTCCAAACGACCAAAACTTTTGGTATAAACATGGTGTGTGAGGTTAAAGAAGGACCCTAGAAAAAAAAAAGACAATCTCTTCAAACTGCCACTGTCTGTGTGAGTCATGTAACCTCGACACAGATTTGTTAGGAAATCAGGACTTTCATGAAATATTGGATTCATAACAAATTAAACAAATAGAAACTCACTCCTGGTTGTTTCTTTTGACCTTTGATCGTTTGACCTAGCCCTGGTAGTTTTTAACCATGGCCATGTGGTTATTTGTGACAAATTTAAATGAAATCTGATGACAAGTTTGTTTCAATATGTGTACATTCATGAAACAGAATAGGACCTATAAATAACCAGACAAGACAGACCTTGTGGCTCTAAAAGCTAGACTAGGTTACTTTTGTGCTGAATATAATTTCCCCAAGTCATTGTTACCTTTGACCTTTAACCTTTTCACACCAAAATCTAAGTTGTTTTTGTCTGCCTATTCACTTATTTTGTAGAAAGTACTTCCAACAGGAAGTTTCTTCAAATGTTCTCTTGTTCAGTATTTTCCATTTCTGCACCATCAGTGTAAATTCTGAATTGAAAAAATAGCATGTTCACTAGTTTAAATAAAGTTTGCTCCTTGTTTTTGGCTTTTTGCTCTAGTTTACTAGAGAGTGTGCATGTGCCAGCCGTGCTTCCAGCCTGTTGCGATCGCTCCTGTCCGTCCATTTTTCTCCTCTATTTAGTGGAGAGCAGAGAGTTTTGGTCTGCCTTTTCGCTGTGACACTACTATTTTCACTTTGCGCAACAGTTGCCGAACCGCTTTGTTTACATAGTGGATCAGCTGATCGCTCTGATCCGGCTGGCGTTGCGACCGGATCTACAGAAATCCCCAAAGGGCTCTGGAGAAGGACTCATCGAAGCTGCAGAGGAGGAAAGAAGCCAGAAAACGAAGGCTTATGGACAAGAGGAGATACAAGCCGTGTCTCCTCTCTGTTACCACGGGTAATGTAAGGTCGCAGGCTAACAAGATGGAGGAGCTAATGGCGCTATAACGGAGTCAGAGGGAGTACCGGGAGTGAGTCTGATGTGCTTTACAGACATGGCTGCACCAGAACATTCCTGACGACAACGTTTTCAGAAGTTGCCAACTTCACTCAGTATGTGAGCTGTCCCACCAGAGAGGTGAAGACCCTGGACTTGCTCCATGCTCACGTGAATGATGCAGACAACTCCTCCTCCCAGACCCCACTGGGAAGGTCAGATCACAACCTGGTGCACCTCAGTCCCTGCTATGTGCCTCTGGGGAAAGAACAGCCTGTGACTGCGAGGATACTGAGGAGATGGTCGCATGAGGCGTATGAGGCCCTGCAGGTATGTTTTGAAGACACGCCTGGCAGGCACTATGTTCGCCAAACGGAAGGGACATAGATGAGTGTGCATGACTGACAACATTAACTTGTGTGTGGACTCCTTTGTCCCAACCGAGACTGTTTATTGTTACCCAGACAACAAGCCATGGGCAACAAAGGACATCAAAATCAACTTGAATGAGAAGAAGAGGGCCGTCGGAGATGGCGACAGGGAGGGAGTGAGAACTATACAGAGACGCCTGAGGGTCAAGATCAGAGAGGCTAAGGAGGAGTCCGAGCCGAGGCTGGGGTCAAGGCTTCAGCAGAGCAACACCAGAGAGGTTTGGAGTGGAATGAGGCCCATCATTGGTTCTTATATATCTTACATCATAGCTTCTGCACTGAGAACTGACATCTCCAGCAGTTCTGGGATGACTCTGCAGTGGTTGGATGTGTCAGTAGGGGTGATGAGGCCGAGCACATGGCTGCGGTGGACATCTTTGTCACACGGCGCGAGCTGAACCACCTACATCTCAATGTGACGAAGACCAAGGAACTGTTTACATCCAGGGTGGACATCGTTGATGGTTACAGTACCCTGGACTGCACATGGAATGGACTAAGAACAACGTGTCTGTGACGCACTTGTTTATTAGTCGAACATGTCAAGAATTAAATCATGGAGACAAGAAAACATGGAAAGGTTGCACTTGTGTCTAACTTGTTTAGATTTACATATCTTTGCAAAACAACATACGTTTCCAAACTTCCCAGTCGCTCACAGAAGCATCCCACTTCACTCTGCACCATTGAACATGGTGAATTCTCTATCTTCTTTGTCACTTAAACAATCCCACAATTCCCAAACGCTGTAAAAATATCCTAAAACGGAAACACTCCTAAATGTTGTCACTACTATGGAAAAACTCCTCAGGTCCAGAATGCCTTGTGCGAGAGTGAACATGTGTGCCAAATTTGAGGAAATTCCCTTTGGGCTTCAAGCGTTAACACATAACTGTGAGTGGTGTGGATAAATGGACGGGAAACCTGGTGGCACGGTGCCTGTTCTCTATCACTGCTGCCAGCTGGGATAAAAATAGTTTCTATGGAGAAAAGTGACACGATTCAAATGTCTTGTTCAGTTACAAGAAAAAATAAAAAAAATTTTTGTCATCGTACTAGTAAAAATCAAGTTCAAAGTGCAAATATCAGCAAATAAAATATTTGATTTTAACGATCCAAATAGGTGACAGTCTTTAAAACAAGACTGACAAACAAGAAAAATACTGCGTGTCCTAACTACTTTTACTTTTTAGGTATTTGCCTGCACCTGTGGCCTGTTTTTCCCAATCAGAAGGTAGCGGTGGGGGTGGTGGGGGTAGTGGGGGTGGGGGTTGTGTCGCTGTGTGCGACAAAGCCAAGCATGTTTTTTGCAGGCGCTGTCGTCGGGGGGCTTGGTGGTGGTGGGCTGTTTTTGAAGTGCTGGTGGGCTTACTGGAAGTGTGTCAGACAGGAGAGGAATGCAGGAAGAGGGTGGGAGTCGGTGCATGCTTGTGTGTGTGTGTGTGTGTGTGTGTGTGTGTGTGTGTGTGTGTGTGTGTGTGGGTGTGTACGAGATGTATGGAGACAGGGCAAGTGTAGCTCCCTTACTTCTTTGTGCCTACATATGTGGAGTATGTGTGTTTGGACATGCCTCTGTGTGTGTGTGCGTGCGCGCCTGTGTGTTTGTGTGTGTGTGTGTGTGTCTGTGTGTGTGTGTAGCCCCTAAGGGTAAAACTTCAGCTCCAACCCATTATTCCACCCCTCCTTGTCTCAATTTCAAAGCCCACAGGGGTTTCCCACAGTGTCTCTGGTAATAAAATTGAGCTGAAGTTTTGGGTTTGTTGCCTTGATGAAGCTTCGGTTTATGAAGAGGAACAAGTTTGAATTTTTTCCCCCCAACAGAAAGAAAACAACTGCATAGTTGAAACGCATATCTGTCAGGTTGTCTTGTTTGAATTTATGTATAAACACGGAATGTGCGAGTTTCCCCCCGTGACAACAGCGATTAAATGAGGAAGCGCATTTACTGTCCCTCCAGGGTAAATTAGTTTTTTGCAGACACAGGAAGAGAAGTAAAGTGTACAATAACAAACACACACAACAACAAAAAAATGTCTGCCTCCCCTGAGCCTGTGGAAGGGGAAAAAAAAAAATAAAAAGGAGACAAAAATAATGAGTGATGTGTTCATAGAAGAAGGGAGTACAACGTTCAGCCGAAACCCTCCTGTGGTTCAGATTTGGATGAGCTTTTCTTAAAATTCAAGGCATCAGAAGAGAAGAATCACAACAGTTACGGCATCAAGCGGGTCGAAGCTTCAGCAGATTATTGGCAGATTGCTCCTCATCTTTTCCTCAGCCTGGTCAGGTTGACACGCGTTTCCTCTCGGGGTACCTTGAATTTCTCTCTGAATCTCAACCAATTACCAGACGGCTCCGCGGAGCCGTTTATGAGGAATGATTCTGCCGTCAGCTGTTGCATTCTCGCCCCAAAGCCTCACAGCAGGCTGGAAAAAAAAAAAAAGAAAAAAAAAAAAAAAAGAAGAAGAAGCATGTTGTACCAAAATTAGAAGCCTGTGAGTCTGTAATCTTTTATAACACCGTCTTTACAGTGATGTTTTAACGGCTCAGTCATTAAATATAGCAGTTTAGTGGGAACAAATGTTCCTGCTAATGCCGTTCAGTGGAACGCGCTCTCATTTCACAAACACTCAAGTAGCACTAAAATTATGTCAGAATCGTTTAAACAATATCGGCTCTCGGATAAGAGGAAGCTGGGATCAATTTTTCACAGAAAGTCTGCTCGTGTTGACGTCTGGACAGTTCTCAAAAGTCCCATGTCAGCTGGTTTTTGCAGCACAGCGAATTTGTTATTATATATGAAAGGAAGTGTCACGCTGATAGTGATAAAATAGTTTGTATGTTCACTCCAGCAAGCCTCCAAACTTTGGCTGCACATTACGAAAACGTTTCATCAAACTCCTCTCGTAGCCTTCAACCAGAAGCCAGGTGTTGAAACAGAAAACTGCCTTTCACACATCTGGCTGCGACTCCACTGTGGTTTCTTCTGTTAATTAACAGGGGAGGAAGGTTAATGAGGGACTGACATTAAAACAAAACGCACTAAATTAAAGGATCAGAAAAAGCCACAGTGTTTTTTTTCGTTTTTTTTTTTTTATCACCTGTGATCATTTAAAACAAATGCTCCAGAAGGACGGCGCAGCAGTATTAGAAATGTTAAATGGAATCTGTTCAGTCATTTGGGCGTTAATGTAACTTTCCGCCATTTACATACAGACATAGTTTATAGACAGCACTATAAATGACACAACGTCATCCGGTAATCGAACTAAATGAACTTTTCATCACACTTTAAATTGCGTTATGTAATGATATGTTTGATTAGGTTAGGCTTTTTTTGTCCTTTGGGGGGGTCTGTAGAGTTTTATAGATGTCGCGTTAAAGATAATTACCTTGGGACAGTCTGGGATTTTCATTTATTTTTTAATAATAAGAGAAATGTTTGCATTTAAGCTGAGTGTTTTCATTCTCATAGCATGATGGGGCTTTTTTTTTGTGCTGGCTCAAAGGTAGAGCTAGACCTGAATATCCAAATATATCAGTCGTTGTAGAGGTATATCAATAACAGATATTAATTTTGCTGCCATCCAGGAAGAGGTGACAATGAACCAAGATATTCAATTACAACTGAAGGCAAATTGACATGCTTGGAGTTTTGAAGACGTCTTCATGATCAAATCTGATTATGACATGACCAAGACTTTGGGATTGTGTGCTTCTCAGAACTGAACATTTGCTAAAAGTCAACCTTTTATAAACCTAAAAAAAAAAAAAAAAATCCCAAAAAACTCTCTATTGCTACAGCTTATTATGACAAATATGCATCCATCCATCCAGAGAGACAGACAGTCACTCAGGCCTTCGTTCTAAATTTAAGAGTCACTTAGTAACTCTCTCTCACACACACACACACACACACTCACACACTCACACACACACACACACACACACACACACACACACACACACACACACACACACGCTTCAGGATTGTGGGAGGAAACTGAAGTACTCAGTTACCGCCCACACAGGCACTTTCAGAATATGCAAACTCCACACAGAAGGGCTTTGTTGGCCAGAAAGTTACAGTCGAGAACATTCTTGCTGTGAAGCCGCAGCTCTAACCTCCAAACCATCCAGCCACCTGAAATAAAGACGTCGCCGCAGGAAGCGGGCTGTTGAAGGACGTGCAAGCCGTCACATCTGATGAACCTCCGAGATGAAATGAAGATAAAAGGACGGTTTCCTGAGTGAATGTATTCGGTGAAATGTGTAACAGTTTCATATGAACTGTCAGAACAAGCACACTGTGGACAGTGAAGTGGAGGTCAGCATTCAGGCTAATTCAATCTTGCAGTAATCCTGAGACCAACTTAACTAATTAATTGTAAATGGAACTAATTAATTTCCAGTGTTGTTTGGGCACTGATGCACGCCGTCTCAGCTCCCGTTTCATCCCGTGCAGCGCGAGAAAAAGCAGGGATTTCTTGTGACATTTGCTTCAATGGCGCTACAATATGAGGGTCAGTAGAGGCCGATGCTTGAATTTGGCAAACGCCTCGTTTGTTCATCGTAATTAGACGAATCTCGCGAAATGAGCGTGGTAATGAATTACCGATGTTGAAGAAGCCCCGCCTCCCACCTTCAATATACCAGATTGCAGGCTTGTGTTGTATTTTCCTGAGAAATGTTGATTTTGCAAAAGAAAAAAAAAAGGGGGGGGGGTTAAAAAAAAAAAAAAAAAAACCTTGCGTTGGCAAAAAGACAAATTGCCGGCAGTGTTGCTGGAGGCTCTGCAGTGAAGCGGCTCTCAGTGCCGGGGTGCCCTATTAACTCTTGTCTCGTAGTGACACAGAAGAGCAGACATGGAGAGCTGTGGGAGTAAGTGCTCTCACTTTCTGTCTGTTGTAATCATCCCTCCCTCCTCCTTTTAATTTCATACTCTTTCCATTTTTTACTTCAATTTCCTCACTTCTCAGCCCCTCTGCTTTCAGCGGCTCTCTGTATTCTGTCTCTTGCAGGATTATTGGGCATTATTAGCTTCCAGGTGAAGCTGCTTCTTGTCAGAGTCAATATGGGCTCGAGTCGGCTTTGGGTGGAGGAATTTGGCCGTGACCTGGTGGCTCTGGCGTTGTGAGGATGTCGGGGCCTCGTCTTCGGCCAGGTCCGTCCGTATCAGATGCGGCTGACGCTGCCAGGCGTGCCACTCGGGTCGCTGAAGCCACGGCGGTGTTTCACCGGTTCTCAGCTTCACCTGTTCCATTTTTAATTTGAAATGTTTTGTTTTCACTCTGTCATTTGCACCGCAAAAATAACTCCCCGGGCTCAGTTTCACTCGGGGAACAAAAAGACAAACGCTCTTTTGTTTGTGAGGAGTCGAAAAAAAAAAGAGTGAGTGAGATCCTTCCTGAACCAAAACACACAACTTTTGAAGAAGCCAATGGTATGCGGACTCGCAGGTTTTCACATCTTTTTGCCATAATTGAAGATTTTGTTCCAAAATCACAGGGATTGATGTTCCGCTGTAACAGCCTGGGCGCTCGTGGGAAGGCTTTCCACATGGTTTTTTGGAAACCGACCGCTTCCATTCAGCCACAAGAGCATTAATGAGGTTGCCCACTGATGTTGGGCGATAAGTGCCTGGCTCGCCGTCAGCGTTTCGATTCATCCCACAAGTTTTCTGTGAGATTGAGGTCAGGCTCGGCGCAGGCCGGGCCAAACGCGGAGGGCCGTTTCGCTTTGTGCACGGGGGGCATTGTCATGCTGAAAGAGGAAAGGACCTTCCCTGAACTCTTTGCCACAGACTCGGAGGGACGCCATTGTTTGAAATAGCATTGTTTACCGTAGAGCAGATATGTGGATGTAAAGTGCACAAAAACTTGTGAACAGTGCAGCAGTGTGTGTACAAACAAAGCAACATGAGTCTCATGATGTTACTGTATAGTGCTACTGAGTGCAAGATGCATTTTAGAATATTGCTGTTCACTTTCTGTGCCACTGTCAGATGTTGATCTGTCTTTTACTTCATCTCTCCTTAGCCTTCCTTCCCGCTGTGCTCATGCACCTTTCTGACAATTCGTTAACCCTGAACGCATCCCACAGAGGTAAAGTTCCTGCTGGTCCGTCAAACCTGCTGCTCGAGCGACTAAACGAATGATGAACAGATCATTAAGCTGCCATTGAGGAACTGCCAAACGTTGTTTTTAGGTGTGCAGCTCAGACGACCCCAGGTTTTATCTCCTCCGAACTGTTTAATTGGACTATTGTCTTTGTCTGCACACATACGCTCGAGTATAATTCACTATGAATTACACTGTAAACTGGCAAGTTAGTAACTCAGAGACAAGAAATTGGCCAGTTTTTACTACGAATATTCAGCTGGCTTCTTCTGTTTGGACTTCTCTCTACTTTTTCACATAATGCTTAGTGCAATACTTTCTCAGGTTTTTGAATTATCCAGGCATCAGGTTTATCTTTACTGTATTCTGACTGAGCGGAATGATGGTTTATAGGCAGAGTGTGTGTGGGTGCAGATCTTTCAGTTTATTTGCGAGTGTAGTGTGTAAAGTCAGGCCTGAAGGTTATTTATCTGCTGATTAGCTCTATGGGTGTGTTTTAAATGCAGAGCTCATGACTCTTTCGCTCCTCCGCTTGTTAAGAGCGTTGACAGTGAACCAGTTCAGGACAGTTTATTGCAGCTAATTGGTTGTACACTCCCTCCCAGAGACAGTCTCTCTCTCTCTTAAGAATACACACACACATGCTTCTCGCTTGACAACATGTCAGCAAAAACCACATTTCTCTCTCTCCCTCAGCCACCAACTGGTTTGCGTTAATATTCATGACCTGTATATGTTTCACAGAACTGAAAACACTTGACTGTCTGCTCCCATCATTTTTCATTTTCTCTCTTTGTGTGTGTGTGTGTGTGTGTGTGTGTGTGTGTGTGTGTGTGTGTGTGTGTGTGTGTGTGTGTGTGTGTGAGCGAGCGTCAGTTCTGGGTTTCCTCCTTATCTGCCTGTCTGTATGCAGGGCAGCACACTGGGCTTTGATGGGGAGAAGGAGTGAATTAGGGAGTCTTTTGGCCGTTCTTTTTTGAAATAAAAGATAGCGCTGTTATAAATCACAGGTTAAATTTGATTATATTTGATTCGATTAAGTTGGATTAAATCATCCCTGCAGGGAAATTGGGTCATTTCTTGTGCAGCAGGGGGAAAAAAAAAAAGATGCAAACCAATGGAGTGCAAAAGCAGGAGTGTGACCGAGAGAAAACTTGCATTTTTGCATTTTAACACTTGATTGTTATAAATGGTCTTTGCTGAATTTCAAGTGACTGAGCTCTGCCTGATTAGTTAAATGTGAGGGATTTATTTGCAAGCAGAAATACAGATGTGAAACTTTAGAAGAGAAGACAGAATCATTGTGTATGGGGACATTGTGGTCAACTGGAAAGCATTTTAACCAGCAGCCCACCAGGATGCTGCAGGCTTTTTCTTTTAGCGAGTACAGACAGTCTGACTTTACCGGCTTAAATAACAATGAAGGACAAAAATGCCATGAGCAGATTGTAGCAGCCACGCCTATTCCTACCGTCTCAAGATGGCGCAGCTTTGACGCTGTCCGAACAGCTCCATAAAGCGCCGTGTGCGTTTATTTATGTCACTATTATGCAAATTGTCAAAATATCAAATAAAACATTAATTTTTGAACTTTGGATGGACTTTTTTTTGGACATTTCATGTATTCAATGTTGAGGTTGGAGTCATACTCTGCAGTAATTGTTTTTGCAGAAATGTAGATATTTTACATGTATAGAAAATTATAAATGTTAAAGTTGTCGCGACACTGTTTTACTGGTCCGGTCCAATGAAGATGAAACTGACCTGCATGTGACTCCTGAAGTAGCCGATGCAAATCTAAAGTAGCCATTCTCAAATATTCAGTCAACAAATATAAACAGAAGCAACTTATCTTATGTGAAACATCACGATTTATGGAGAAAATGTACTTATATCTGACAGAGGTTGTCGCCAGTTGGCCAAAGGCAGTTATAAAATCTTTGCATGCCAGTTACCTAATGTATTCCTGTGTGTTTTTTAGATTTCTGAGCTTGTCGCAGATCTTATTTTACCCTTCAAATGTTTAGCATCCAATATTAGCAGATGTTGACAGCTGCAATAAGATGACTTTGGTGCGCTGGATTGGAAAAATAACCGAGATTCAAGAGCTGGGTTTGACGCCGCGCTGCCATTTGATGAAACATTGTTGGAGTCCGGCCCTGTTGCACACTGAGAAGGTCACAGGTGTGGAAGTGGTGATGGAGATGCAGCTCTGCCCGTATCTGTGCGTCTGTATATCCAAGCTGCCTCGTATAGAAAAGTAATCCTTGCTATCAAGCGGGTGGAGAAAGGGCTTAGTGTTGTGTGTGTGTGTATGTGTGTGTGTGTGTATGGGTGCACATTAGCACAGCCGAACACACAGAAACACGTTTGTTCCTGGAGAAAAGTGAGTCATCCTTGTTCCTCAGCAGGTGAAAACACACGGAGAGCTCGTCCAGTAAATTTCATGACATCATCCGCAAACACAGAGCCTGCCAGCGGTGAAATTACCACCTTTTCTCTGTCTGACCTTCAATCTCTCTCCTCTCCTTTTATTGTCTCGCTTTCTCTTTTTAATCTCCGCCTCATCTTACTGTCTTTTTCTCCCCCTCCCTCTCCTCCCCCCTCGCTCTTGTAGGCCCCAATCTCTTCCCTTTCTGACTCCCTGGTCTTTTATCTTTTAAGGAAGCTTTTTAAAACAACACCCACACACGCTCACTCTGATCTGCGCTTACAAAAAGCACAGAGCAAAACACACACGCACACACACACACACACACACACACACACACACACACACACACAAACAGGCGCAGGAATCGGGGCACGCTGTTTGCAATTTGTCTCATGCATGTAATGAGGGGCCCGAACCCTCCAACACAACAGGGTGTTTCTGCACACACACACACACACACACACACACACACACACACACACACACCTATGTACACAGAGACACACACTGCAGATGCATCCCGCTTTCAGGGAAACTTGTGCAAGTAATGACACCATCTCATATCCATAAGCGCTATGTACACACACACACACACGCGCGCGCGCCACGAACAGAGACGAGGCTCTGCTATCAGACTGAAAGCCTGTCAACATGTTTTTCCACGAGACCTTTTATTTGCTCCACAGTCTATTTTTTCTGTGACATTTTATTAGATCTGAATAAGGAGACGCGTTTAGAAGCTCCGGCCGTAATGTCAGAGCGAACCGAGGGGCGACTAAAACCTGTCAGGCGTGCCGCAGCAGCCGTCTTGTTTTCATCATCCCCTCATTGATCTTCAGACCTGAATACAGCCTCGGATGGCACGCAACAGTCAAACATGTGGTTTCTGGAAATGTGATGTTCAGCTGTAGAATGTCTATTAATACGAAGCAGGCCTGTAGTTTGAGTTGCAGGGAGTGATAGAGGAGTCTGTAAAGCTGTATTTACATTTCTAACTCGAAACATCTCCTGATGTTTGAGATGTTACATTTGAACATGAGCCAAATGTGGGGAAAAGATATGATATGGCATTTATTATTTAGGTTCTTTTGAACACATGTTTTAGGAATCAAGACAGGACAGGCAGATATACCTTGAAAAAAAAATAACTAAGCGCAACTAGTGATTGTTTGAACCGTGACTGAAAAGGCGTTCGTCTGTCCTGGTAGCTGTAAACAACACAAAATCTACAAGTCAAGCTCTTGAGATTTAAAGGTTCGGTTTACATGACACCGTTTCAAGAGAAAATGCCTTTTCGTTTCAGAAAACTCCCCATGTTTACGCTGCAACCATATCCGTTCGCACTGAGAAATGATGCAGTTTTCATGTTGGACCTCTAGTAGGCACTGTTGGTTGTTTTTACGCTCACCAAAACACGAAAAGCATTAGCAATAACAAACACAGACATTCCGATGAACAGACTCAGAAGTCAAGTCCTGGAGGAATATGGAGTGTGAGACGTGACACCCTGGAGGAAGACGATGTTGTCGTCCATCTACTCGCATATGTGCAGAACAGCTATTTACTACGGCTGTGGTGCTCATGTGCGATGGCAGCATTTCAGAAAAATGACATTTTGCACAGAGGCGGAGTCGAAGCATTTTTCAGCAAGTTCCAACTTGAGAGCTGTTTTCAAAAAGTTGCATTTTCAGACGTCATGTAAACAGTGAAGTGTTAATGATGTGATATGTTTGTCTGGTTAATATCTGTGCTCAGAATGCATGATGGGTAGGAGCACAGTTAACAGGGTTAAACCCCTCCCACTGCAAACCATCATGGTATAAAAGCAGAATGACAGCTCCATTAGTTCATCTCGCACCGACCTGCAAGGCTGCTTCTGCATCAACTTATAGAAACATTATATGTTAACGAGAAAAAGAAAGTATTTTATGTGACGGAGTGGGAAATCAGATCATCGTGACCTTTAACCTCGATATCGCTCTCCTTCTTCTTTGAATAACACTTTCTATAGAATACTTTGGAGAAGCATAGCCAGCTAAGTGATTTATAAAAATGTGAGTATCAAGTGAAATATAATACAGTATATGCAGTCAAAGGTCCAGTAGAAATACCTACTTTCTCAGGAGTTCAGTTTGTTCATATAGATTCATTCCATCAAGGCTGTCTTAAGATTTATTGCATTCACAAAAACAGCGCGCATGCGTCTGTCACCTTTCACTTGTAGTTGTTCAGGTGTTTATAAAAGTAAAACGTGTGCATGTGATGGATCCTTTATCAATCCGAGCAGAAACAAATGAACACGGCTGCACAGTTTAACATCTTCTGCTCATTCAAACTTAACTTTTAATGTGTTTTTTTATTGACTCATCCAAACTCGTGTGTGTTTTACTGTGGCTGTTTGTTGTGTGTGTGTGTGGAAGATGCTCTGGTCGGACAGATAAAACTCGCTATCGTTCAAATTAGCATGAATAATAATAATAATCTCGGGTTGGGATTTGAAATGGGCCAGTGTGTCTGCGCTGCAGCGAGCTGAATGAGGGAGGAGTTTCTGTTGACAGAGCCGCACAATGACGGCATTTCCCACCAGAGCGCCTGTCCCACTCATTGTGTCTGTGCGTGGATGTGTGTGTGTGTGTGAGTGTGGCTGTCTGTTTGTGTTTGCTTGTGTCTGAATTTGGCGTGTCTGTTTCTGTGCGTGGTTGTCTGTGTTTGTTTTTCTGCCTTTTCGTGCGTATGTGTGTGTGTGTTTGCATTTTTTTTTTTTGTCTGAACGAGTGTATGCGTGTGTGTGTGTGTCTGCTTTAGGCAGCAACCCCCTCCTCCCCACGCCTGACACACACACACACACACACACACACACACACACACACACACCCACTGCCTCTCCTTGTGAACTGGCCGAGCGTTGTGTAATCATTTATATAAAGAGGTATTAGTGTTTCCTCCTAAAAGGAACATTGGGAACATTGTGGCTCGGCTGGGTGACACTCCTCCCCGAGCACCCAGGACTGGGGAAAGCTTGTTAAGCTGCTTCTTACCAAAACTCCTTCACATCAAAGTTGTCCACATAATTTTTTTCAAGAAACTATTTATGCATTTTTCAGACATTTTTTTGTTCCCTGCTTGGATCTTTATTTAAAGTGCTCTCCCATTAGGTTTTCTGATTGTACTGACCTGCTTGTTATAAAATGAAGTAATGTGCGCTTCGTTTCCTGGAAGTGCTCCGTTATTAGGACAGTTTGCTCCAGAATTAAATGTTTACCTCCAGGCAGTGGGACGGCAGTCAAAATCCATGTTCCCACAGTGCTTGTATTTTATTTCCTTCTCTTAAAAGTATTGAGGAGAAGTGGTGTCTTGTTCCAAAAAACACATAAAGTGATAATCTAATATCTCTGGCACAGGTTGTGCAGACGCCAAACACTTGGCAGATAGATTTTTTTTATTTTTTTTTTATTTTAGTGAACAGACTGAGAAAGTTACTGTTCAGCTTCAACAGCAAAATATTTATATTGTTGTTGTTTCAAATGCCTAAAGTCATTTGAGAAATCAGTTCAAAGATATTTTATAACCTCATGAAACTGTGTTTTGTTAAAGTTTTCACTTCCTGCCACTCGGTTGGTGAGCAGTTCACAACGTGTGAACCTGAAAAGTAAAGTATTGCTAAATAACAGAACTCTAGAGATAATGGTGAAAGTGTTTATGCACAATGCGCAAGTTTCAATGATTTTAAAGGAGCGAATTAGTCGAAAGTCATACTAACTGTGACTGTAGAGAGCTCACCGCTCCACCAACATGTGGCCTCAACATTTGATCCAAGAATGAATGAATGTCTGTTTGCTGCACCTGAACGGAGAATGAATCAGAATGAATCAGATTCACTTACCTCAGTAACAATAACCCTAAAGCAAAGAGTTACACAACTGCGGACAGATAAGATCAATAAATACCAGCATTGCGATGAGCTGAATAAATGGCCAAGTCAGATCAAGAAGGTGGCTTTTCAGCCCTCTTTTTTTTCATTTTTCCGTTTTTTCCGCCGTAGATATTAAAAAAAAAGACTGAAATTGCCATCATTCATGTATTTCATCAACTAAAGCGCCTGTATTTCAAAAACACCTCAGTGTGTCTCTGTGTCGTCAGCCAGCAGAGCAAAATTTCTGTTTGATTTCCGCCGCAGTTCCTCAGAAGCGTTGACAGCTGAAACTTTCATGTGTTCAATTCAAAAAAAAGAATTCAGGGGAGATACACGAGTCAGATTCGCTCATGTGCTTTTGAACTGTGAACACGGGCGGATTGAGGGCGAACAATTCAAAGGAGGCACGAGAAAAAGATGTCAGACGCGCCACGAGTCTTCCGGTGTTTGCCGTGTGCCCCCCCCCCCCCCCCCCTTGTGCGTCCTCCCCTCTTGCCCCTTTGACTGTCTGCGTTTCACTCCTGCGCCTCTTCGCCTCTCAGCTAACCGGGTGGAAAATATGAATGAAAACATTCCCCCCGCCTTGTTTGCCCAAACTCTGCTCCAGGCACAAACACTCCACCACTCTGCCATCCCTCTCTCTACCAACAGCCCCCCCCCCCCCCATCCCCCACTGTCTACATTTCCTTTCCTCCTGTTATTACGTGCCCCGTCTCTTTTCTTTAAGGTTGTTTGCACATTTCTGTGGACAGGATTGAAAGAAAAGAGGAGGAGGGGGAGGATTGGTGTAGTTTTGGTGTTTTTTTTTCTTTCTTTTTTTTTTTTTGACTGTGCGGAAACTGTGGGGGTTCAGAGGCGGGAGAAAGGAGGCACAACGTGCGATCGTCTGTGTGTCGGTGTAATTTTAGGTGCCTTATGTGGATTTGCATGCGGGGGATGCGCTCTCCAGAAGTTACTTTTATTATAATGTGTACGTGTGTGTGTTTATGGAAATACAGTGCGTGTGTGTGTGTGTGTGTGTTGGGGGGGGCAGCCCGCAGTGCTTTGGAGTGACGGTGTTAAAAAGTCTGAGCCATATCCATGACAACAGGCGGACCGCACCGGCATCTGACCCACACACCATCACTGTAAGACACCCTCTGACACCCACTTCTGTTTATGACAAACAGTCGCTTTGGCGCCGAGAATTCACGGATGACCTTTGACCTCTGCTTGCTGAACAGTTTTGCTACTGTAAAGACATCCACTGTTGCAATTTCTTCAATCAGTTCTATGTATCAAAGCAGTCAAACTTGACAGATGTGTAGGCAGTTACCAATTTCAGTTGGATTGAATGTTTGGTTAAGTTTTCTGCCATTTCTGTGTAAATGTAAAACTTTTTTGAAACTTTTTTTTACTTAAAGATGTTGTTGCATTAACAATTGTCTTGACGATCTTCTCCACACACACACATTCACATTCGCACTTAGTGATAATGTAGAACATGCAAACTGCACACAGAAAGGTCGGCGCTCCTCTCTGTTCCGGGGATCTTGTCGCCGTGAGTCCTAACCTCTGCTTCACGGTGCGGCCCGTAAAGGTTAATAACAGGAATAAAAATTTCAAGAGTTAAAGGAATTAAGCGAGGTACTAAAAATAAAGCCATCGTAATAAATCAGTGCATAAAGCCTCCCTGATTAAAAGCGACGCTAACAGGGTGGGCTTTAAAGCTTAAAGGTTTCAACACTTCCAGGTGCCCCCAGGTTCCCACAAAGACCGTTTCCATCCGAGAGCTGAAACATTCCTCACCTCACTTTCTGGCCATGCATTTTTTAAAAAGCTAACAGAAATATGTGTGAGGTCCTGCGGGGCTGTAGATGCCCATAAACTCTGTCTAAACGACTTACTTAAGCCCGAAAGAATTCACTGCGATTGTGCTTCAATATTCGCACCGTTCAGTCTCGTGAGTGTGAGTCATTCTCAAATTACTCAAACAGACCTGCTGTCTTTTATGGATTCTTTTCCTCCGATGTGAAATGAATCAGTGAAAATCGACATTCACTGTTGATTGTTTCCAACCATAATGAGAACACGAAAAAAATTATTTAAAGGATGCTCTTTCTCAGTGATTTAAACTGCTTATAGACATACTCGTCATTTACAGCAGGAAGTGTATTTTTGGTTGTGATGGACAGTTATTTTTAAGGAAAGAGACGATGGAGGAAGAAAATGTGGCAGTGACATAAAAAAGAGAGAGAAAGGCGGAAGGAGAGACTATAATGAAGCCACATTTTGCATTCATGAGTTCCTACTTAAAATGGAAATTCTCTGTATTCTCATTTAAAAAAAAAAAAAAAAAAATGTTCTCGCCATCTTTGGTGCTGAGCGCTCATTAAGGTGGTGTTTCTGCGCTGCACCTCCCAGAGATCCACTGTCAGTCACACAGTGTGGACAGCGCTCCCACATCCTCCGCTCAGTGCTTCCGGAGAAAAAAGTTAGAATAGTTCCTCAAACCAACCACTCCGTCTCCTCTCTCCTTTTATCCCTCTCACAAAGTTCTTTCTAAAAACTCCACATTCAAACATTCACACTTTTAACTTCTTTTTCCTGCTACTTGATGCTAATCCGTTTTTAAAGTCATTTCATGATGGTTTGCTGGAAACATCTGTTGAGTTTACAATATATACAAAAAAATAAAACAGGTGGGGTTTGAAATGCCCTGAGAATGATCCAGTGAGAAAGTCCCGCTCTAAAGATAAAGCTGATCTATTTGTACGAGGTAGACGTGTGTTTGTGCTGCAGCGTCTGGTACACTGGCTGATTGCTATGAAAGCAGCTCAGGGGTGAGTCATCTCCGAAAGGTCACTGTGCAAATGATGTGTGTCTGTGTGTGTGTGTGTGTGTGTGTGAGTGTGTTTGGGGAAATGATTGATTCCATTGACATGAATATGACATGAAGATGAGTCACTCCTTCCAAGGGTCGTTGTATGTGTGTGTGTGTGTGTGTGTGTGTGTGTGTGTGTGTGTGTGTGTGTGTGTGTGTGTTGGAAAAATAGTTCCATTATTTATTTCACATAAATATAACAGTGATGACTGTCTGCTGAGGGATTACTGTCCGTGTGTGTGTGTGTGTGTGTGTGTGTGTGTGTGTGTGTTGTTCTTCCTATAAATATGACATGAAGATGACTCACTTGTCCAAAACAACATTATAACAATCCGGAAGGTGTGCGTGTGCGCGTGTGAGTGTGTGAGTGCATGTGCGTGCATTTTTGTGTCAGTATTGATGAATTTAAATGATTTGGAGTGGAAGGAGGGAGTCAATAATCTGCCAGGTTCACACCTGGAAGGTTGAACTGAAACTTTCTCCGTTAAGATTTTTTTCTCTTCTCAGTCCTTCAAAGTCATTTTTCCCTTCAGTGATCAAACAGTTTCTACATTCAGGTCTTCACATTTGCACAGGATACTTCAATATTTTGTGCTGATTTGGCGTCACATGTCGAGGGCTACTTAAGTACTTGCCAGGTTTTTGTATTTCATTCATATTTTAAATCTTTATACACTCCTTGCTTTGTGCATTTCCAGCTCAAGCTCTTCAGTTTTTTTTTTTTTAAATCATTGCATTCCTTCAAAGCAGCATCAGTAACTTTAGTTTATTTTGATGGGATGATGGGAGTCGTCAGCTTCCACAGGTTTCCCGTGGAAGCAGTGCATTTTAGGATCATTGATGACTCTAGATGTGTGTGAATCATTGTCTTTCCGTCTCACTGACCTTATCAATCACCCAGAGTCAGCTCGGATGGGCTGCAGTTCACCTTGTCTTTGTCCTGGATAGAGAATGGATATTTATCCAGCTTCATGGGAAACAGTTCCTAATGATGTTCTATGTGATCAATATCATTCATAGCAGTTAAAGTAAAAATAGCTGCACACTTTTAGCACAGCTCACAACATGAAGTAACTGAGAATAGCTGTAATTCCAAATGGGGGCATGTTAAGCAAACACACACACACACACACACACACACACACACACACACACACACACACACACACACACACACACACACACACACACACACACCCAGGTCGGGTAGGTAACCTCTGCGCAGGCTGGATGCTGACCTGATTGACCTCTGCTGGTCTGCATGCAGATATGGAACTGTGTTTTAGAGGAGGGGGATTTGTAGGGGTTGGCCAAGGACAAGGGGATCCTGGCACAAAACAACTCTCTCTCTCACTCTCTCTCTCTCTCTCTCTCTCTCTCTCTCTCTCTCTCTCGCTCTCTCTGTCTGGTGTGAAAACTAGAGGAAGAAAAAGAGGGATTACAGGGAAGAAAAGGGAATAGCCGGTTTTCTCAGCCGTACTGTGACAGTGAGGTATTTCAAGAATGAAAGATTATGTCAAACGCACACACAGAGCCAGTGTGTACACACAGGGAAGGGATTGTTTTGCATCTGACAAGAATGGTATGTCTGGACAAGTGGTTTAATCTTGTATTCAGAGTAACACCCCATCAGGGTTCTTTTTTTTTTTTTTTTTTTTTTTTGCAGCATACCAGTGTGTTGCAGGTTTTTATTGGGGTTCTAATATTTGAGGCAGACTTCGCAGGGAGTCGGAGAAAAAAAGAAAAACTGCCTCCTCTGTAATATTGTAAAACAGCCGCTGACTGTGTGACTGTTATTGGGCCATCATGTACTCCGCAGCTTTTACACTCATTTAATCGCCTTTGGCTTTTCATTGCATCGGCAGTGTTTAAAGAAGAGTTAATCAAAAGTCAACTAAGTGAACTTGACACTGAAAGCAAGTTAATGAAAACTGGAGAGAAGAATGCTATCATCGCTCTTCTCTTTGCTTCCTCTGTATTATCATCTCATCTTATTACCCTCTTTAGCTGCTCTGCTTTTTTTTTCTTCATTATCTCCTGCTTTTCTTCCTTATCTTTGTCTTCATTTGCCGGAGTTCCTTATTGATTTGTATCACATTATCGGGCCAGCGGCTGGACTTTTATAGCTGTCTTTAAGCTCAATAAGCTACACTGGATGTCGCAGAAAAGGGCCATATCCCCATGCAACCATATTAACAAAGCCGTCTCTGCATCCTACGCTTCTTTCTTTCTCCCTTCTTTTCTCCGACTCTTTATTTTCTGCCCTGTCCTAACTTTCTATCATCTACATACCCCCCCCTCCCCTCCTCTTTTTCCGTTTAGCCTCATATATGTTTCCAGCCTGGTGCTGAAGGACTTCCTGCTCTTCATGAGCGATCTGTCAGGAGTTGAAATCTGTTTAAACTAGACGTGTCCTGTGTGGGCAGAGAGTCAGACTGAGAACCGAGCTGAGCCGCTGTCACTCTGCCCACACTGGAAATGTCTTATGTAAACACCATCCACTTCATCCCTCCTTGAGAAAAAGATTATTATTGATGTTTTATGAAAAAAAAAAAAAAAAAAGGAGAAAAAGAGGGAGGTGAGATTTACACAGTGGTGAGAAACATATGGGATCAGGGAGAGAGACTTTTCATTTTTTTTAGCGTTCTTGGGTTCTGTTGTATTGTTGGTCTTTTCCATCAACGTCACACTCCAGTGCAGAGATACTGCTGGTCCATTTTAGTGTGATGATCCAGTTTAAAGTAGAGCAGTCAAAGCTGGAGTCCTGTAATGAATCTTACCTGCCCGAGGCGCGTTATTCAAAAGCAATGATTTAATTTAATGGTGACTCTTGAGGCTGTGGTTCAGTTGAGTTGCATTGTGTTGCAGTGAGAGGCGTCTTTTTGGTATGAAAAATGATTTGAACCACTTACATACGTCCAAGAAAATCAGCATACCTGTCCTGAGCAGAATTTGAAAATGCATTCCAGAGCCTTTTTTGGAAGTGACTTGACTTTATCTGGTGATGTTTTGGGTTCATATTAATCTTTGTTACAAAAGTGAGCGGTGTCTTCATGTCTTGCTATGATCAGGTCTTTCAGTAGAAAAGCAGTGGATGCTTGTCCCTCTAGCAAAAATCCCTCAAATCATCTGAAATTGATTCTAAATAAAGTTTGACAGGAATTTAACGGTGATAGTTTTCAAATAAAAGTTTCCAGGACTTGTGATCGGACCAAATTCAGCTAAAGAACAGATTTTTAATGTAGATGCAAACTGCATGAATGAATTCCAAAAATACTGAGTCAAAGTTTCCTCTGATAAGTTTTGTAACTTTTGCATGAGAACGATCCATTATCTCCCAAACCATCTTTATTTTTTATTAAATTCCAGTTTACTGTCATTTAGACTCCTGGTCGACTTTACACGCCACGACTTACTGAAGGAACAAATGGAAAACTTTTGTTGTGTTTTAAGTGTCATTTAGATGACAGCCACTCAAAATGCAACTTTTCAAAAACTCTCGGACTACATCTTAGTGTGAAAAGGGAAAAATGCGACTTTTTGAAAATGCTCCTGCGGCCATGGCGAGTAGATGGACAACGACAACAGCAACAACAACAACAACAACAACAACGACGACGGAGTTCTCGGTTATTTCTAAAATATTTTCTCCCCATAAATCACTAGTGAAATTGATCTCAGCTGTATATAGGTTGCATACTGTTAGGATGACTGTGACTGCTATAAGAATAAGTGATCCGTTTTTATGGTGCAGCATCAGTACTTTCAGTCCTGTATCTAATTCCGTGAGTAAGAAAAGACACATGATTTTTGATTTACTCGTAACCCACCCAAGTTGGGGCATGAGAAAGTGAAAAAAGCTCTGGCGTGAACGGACACATGATGATTTTTCCAGTAACTCAGCCAAACCCCTGGATGTGTTCCAGTGAGGCGAACGCAGAAGAATTATTTGCATCAGTTATTTGACTCGGGTTTCTCTCGCCCTTTTTTTCCCCTCTTTAACACACGCACAGATGTATATATCTCGTCTCCCCGCCTCGCCCGGGCTCATATAACATCCCATTCAGCGGTGTTACGCCACGAAATATACTTTTGCAGCTCCAACTGGCCTCCTCCTCCCCGGAGGCGCTCCAGCAACACTCCTGCACGGGGGCTCGCGGGAGGAGGACGGGGGGGGTGTTTGCTTTTCATTGTTTTAAGAATCAGAGCCCCACTGGGTGTAGTTCCTCCTGAATATTTCATCGCATACACCATTAAGATCAAAGCAAAATCAGCTGTCGTATTGTTATGACTCCAAGGAGGAAACATCTTAATATTCTCCCTCTGCTGCTCTCCTCATTAGGGTTCTTCCAATGTAAACTCTAATGATTATGAAGGTTCCTTCTTTATTGTTATTTTTATCATTATCATTGTCATTATTATTGCTACTGCTATTGTGATAACGTTACTTTCTTAATACAAGTTACAAGAAAATCCTCAGGGAATAATTTTTTATGATATAACAACCGTTATTTGCTCAACAAGGGTTTATTCTTCTCTTTCTCCAGTGTCATGCATATGTCGCGATATTTCAAAAGAGTGAACTTTACAGCTAAATCAGCTGGAAAACGATAGAAGTAGTTAGTCATTGCACACCCTACGAAAACACATCTAAATAGAAAGGTCTACTCCATCTTCTTTGTGTGAGAATCAGTGCATGAATAGATTATAATCACCATCAATCTCTGCCTGTAATCCAAAAGAAAGTTAGCCATTGTCTCCAGTGTTGACAGATGACTCTGCGCTTTATCTCTGCCTCTGTCAGTGAAATATAAAGTGCACAATAGGCGGCCCCGTGGACATATTTGTTTTTTACCTTCATTATGTAATGCAGCGCATCGTGTTTACCGTGCATGTGAGTATAAGTTACATAAGACTGATCAGTGGAGAGACAGATTGTTAGCTGACCCCGTGCTGACTCTCCTCTTGCTGAATGGGTTGGCATTATCACGAGGAAATACTTTCCTTTCATGTCTCGTGTTGTGTTTTGCTTCTCCTTCACCCGATACCTGGGTATCGGTGGCAACTGTCACTTTTGGCAAATGTCACAGTATTTATGACTTCATACCTGCTGCGACAAAAAGTTTGATGTTGATTTCCACCAAAATTCAATAATCTACGGATGAAATCATCCCATCCACTCCCACTTTTTTTTTTTTGAACTGTTTGGGAAATGTCATTCAAAGTAAAGTGAAACAAACAGGGGGTCTTTTCATAGAATTTGTTGCAAAGAACAAAATCTTTGGAATAACAGCAGTCACGTCCTTTAATAATCCAGCTGCACCACCCACTAATGTAATAAGACACTTGGTACTCTTAAAGTTACATAAGAGCCTAGTGTCCCCGGTATGAAACTCCGTCGCCCTCTCCATGTGCATGTGTGGGCCTCCTTTCTCTCCTCTGCCGCTCGAGTGGCCGGGCCTGTTCGTCTAGTGTCACATATCATCCTCGTCCCACAATGTGCTTCAGTTCTCTGAGTGCTTGTCTTCACAAAAAATGTATTAAAATTTGGGATTCATTTGCGATTACATCGTGATCCTGCAGTCGTAGTCTGTCTAAACCGGCCGTTAGCAGACAAAAATGAATCACATCAGTACTCTTTATGAGATTAATGGATGCAATTTCTGCAGTGAGATTGATGCTGATCATTGATGCATGTGTTGGCCTGGCAGAATCATCAACTGAGCTCAAAATCCAGGGATGTTGTTTGGATTTGTTGTGTTTAGAACCGCTGCACAATCGTTTCAAAAGCCAAAGAAAGCATTGTCCAGAGGTGAAGTCCGTGATCAGGGTCTCTTTATTAAAGTATTAAAACAGGCTTAAGTGAGAAATGCTAAGAAATACGAGATGAAAACGACAAGCGAGATGATATTGGAAAGCTGCTTCACAGTGAGATGAGATAAAAACTGATGATGTGGGGAAAAAATGATTCAAAACATGGAAAAGATGACGGATGGAACAACTTGCATTTTGGAGATTTTCATCTTTTCTGAAGCATCTCGTGAATCACCACCATGTGAATATTCACTCACTGCTTAAACAGATTTCTAAGAATTACACTTTTTTTTATATACTCCTATGCATTTTATGTTTTCATCTTCTTTAATGTAGCTTCCGTGATGAAAAATTTCAAATCGATTAGATTCTTAACATTGCATGTAACATGTGTGAAGACGTAGAAAAGATTTACGGCGGCTGCGCGGTGATGATAATGGAAAGGATAATGATAATGACGGGTATGAGGATGATCACTCCGCTGCTTGTTGTGAGGACGACGGCGGTGACGGAGGATGGGGATAATAAGCATGTGGTTATTATGATGACGCGCTGGAAGACGGGAGCTGAATGGAGAGCTGAGGGTTGTTTGTTGCTGTGATCACTGACGCACTTCACCTTTTCACACAAAGGTCTTGACTTTGCCAGCTGAGTGTGTGCAAATAGCATGTGTGAGTGTGTGTGTGTGTGTGTGTGTGTGTGTGTGTGTGTGTGTGTTTGTGCGTGTTACTATGCAACACACAGAGCCTGTTCAGAAGAAATTGTGCCTGTGATTTGTTCGATGATTTGTTTTCCCTTTTTCAGGTATTGAGTTTTTCCAGCATGATTTTCCCCAATTCTGTGTATATTCTGCACGTGTCTGTTCTTTCCTGCTGCGTCCAGATGTGTCTGTATGGGTTTTTCCGTGAGCGTGTTTGAGTCTTTATTGGCTTCCAATGGGCTGAGCAGAGTTCCTGACCCCATTTCCTGCTGTTGTTGACAGAGACGTTGGTGCTCCGGGCTCCGGAGGCCAGACACTGCCCCGAGGAGCTTCCTGTCACTGTTCGCCGCGGCCGCTTGATCTGACATTGTTTCAGTAGCTCCCTTTTTTAGTCGTTTGTCAAACCCTGATTCAATCTCCATGAAACAGGAGGTCAGGATTTGTCTGTCAGGGAGAGCTCCAGACATGAAGAGGACCTAACCATAACTCCTGTTGTCACAAGTAGTGCAGTGTGTCACACGTGCACGTCCAGCTGCAGCCGCAAATCTGCAGAAGTGTCGCTGAATAAGTCTGACATGCATCCACTACACAAACTAAATTACAAATTACGTATTATTTACTCTCATCAGAAGATTGTCTGGCTCATTCAGATTGGAGAATCGTTTCACACAACTTTGTAAGAGAAATCACAGTTTTGGAGGGAAATTAGGCTTCCTGTCAATCTCCAGCAACGTCTCAAAACAAATGAATCAGGCAAAACTAGTCCAGCCTTCCAGGTGTGGGACAGATCACTCTCTTGGGAATAAGTAAATTAATATTTCTAGTAAGAAAAGTGACAACAAAGTGTAAAAAAAATCAAATAGTGTGATCACACTGCTCAGATGCTGTTTTTTGACCTTGTATTCTGAATAAATGCTGAGTATGACTCATATTTGTTTTTGTGATTTGCTTACTGGAGGACTTAATTCAACCAGTTATTCATATGGGGGGTGGTCAAGATCTATTTTTTGTTATATCCCATGGAGGGAAAAGTTCTGCCTCTTTCAGCTTCTGTGCCTCATTCCATAAACGGGGGCAGAGTTTGTGCAGAGCGACTTTAGCTTTGAAGGTCTGCCAGGACAAATCGCAGAGAAAGTTTGGGTTTGAATGTGAAATGTGAAGTAAAAATGAACAGCATGTTGAGTCAAGTCTTTCTTCTCATCAGTGGAGGTTTAAGCAGTACTGTCTCAATCATTAGAAGGAAAAGAAATTCCCTCAAGGTGCCTGTTTTGTATTCAGTGAAGGACAAAAGCTCAGACTCCACTTTAATGCCGCAGAACTGAAGTAAGACACTTAGGGGTTGTTTCAAATCAAGACAAGTGTTGACATTTTGCTCACATGCAGCCACAGTTGCTGGTGCCAGCAGCCCCAGCACTCTGAGTGTTATTAGTTCATTCTCTGGCCTTATTTCTCCTTAACGTATCCAAGAATTGCTGCTATTAAAACCCTCTTGTCAATCTTTTGGAGAGACAAGCCCATATTGCAGTTGAACCCGACCAAACATGTTTGAGGTGTGAAAACAAGTCCTGCTATTATTTCCAGACCGCATTTGAATATCTGTGTGTATCTTTTGTTTTTTTTGTTCCAGGCTGCTGCCAGAGTCAACAGTGGGTCTGTCCAGCGCGGGGCAGAACGGCGACGCTCAGCCTCCCCCGACCCAGCTCTACAACTGTTACGACCTGGACGACCTGGACGTCGCGTGGCTGCAGCTGGTCAACCAAGAGTTCAGACAAATGGGTGAGTGCAACATGACGCCGCGGCCCATGTGATGAAATGAAGAAAAAAAGCATCTCTTAAATGCTGAAATGAATTGGGAAAGCTCCTCAGACTCGAACAGAAGGTAGTTAAGAATCACTTGAAACAACCTGTCATGATTTATTATTACAACGAGCTCAAATCAAAGCCTCCCGGAGCCTCGGCAGTGGGAGGATGGAGCTTTCTAAGCTGCGGCTTTTCTTCTTTTATGAAAAAAAGATGTTATAGAATGGCGGTTTAGCTTCGCAGGTATTGCAGATTCTCCTTTTCTTTTTTTTCTCATCATCGCCCATTTACAGTCGCAGATATGTTTCATCAAACAGCGTTCCCAGACTTTCTTCTCACCTTTTACAATAAAAATGCAGTCTGAGACCCTCTTAAAGCCCACGCAGAGCCTGACAGTTTGCTTTCTGACTCCCGCGGCGTGTGCAGCTGCTCGTCTTTTACGTCACCTCCCGGCTGATTATTGCTTCCTCTCCTGCTTCATCATCCCCACTCCTCCGTGCTTCCTCACTCCTCTGCTGCCGACGTGTTCACTTCGCCATGGCGACAGCCGCTGACCCCGAGCGTCTCTCTACCCCCCCGTCCACCATTTTATTCGATATCTGATCGGCTCCTTTCAGATAAAGCATCGTAATTGTGTTTATAAAATCCCCGCCGGGGTTTCAGGCCTCATTTCTGATACACATCCTCGTTAAATCAAACACACACATGCACACACACACACACACACACACATCCTTCCTGCACAAGCAGGTTGTTTCTCATAACCTCCGCCACTACACCAAACAGACGGTTGATTGGTTCCACCGAGCGAGGCTCTGAATTCATGATCGGATGACTCAGCAGATTTTTTTTTTTTTTTTGAATCTTAGACCTCCGCAGGCAATATAAATGCACACGAGTGTGTGTTCAGAATGTGTGCTTGAAGACAAATGTTAATACTGGACATGCTGCAGTTTTGATTATTCAAACACTTTATTTTTCTTTCATGCGGGCTTTAGACACGGGGTTAATTTGATTTCCCCATTATGCAGCCGAGAGGCTCTTGTCGAAAAGCGGCAGAAAACACTGGAAAGGATGTTCAAGATGGAGGCTTGCTCATATCATGATACAAAGAGTAAATACACTTGAATACTGCTTAATCAGATTGTGTGAATCTATTAAACTGTATTCGTGGAGCATTTTTTAGGCTGTTTTGTGTCAAGCGTCCTGAATTATACAACAGAATTAAAAATGCTCAGACAGAAGTAATGGTAAAAAAAAAAAATTCTAGTTTTGATTTAGGTATGTTGGTGAAAAGTCAACATTAAAATAGAGAAGTCATTCAAAAAGTCATGTGGGGCAGATGCACGAGATGCAACCTAATTAAAAGAAAAAGCACACTAAGATGCAGAAATGAAGTCTTATTAGCATCATAGTGTGTTTGTCAGCTCTCACACCCAGCTTGAGCTCGTCTGTGTGGAGTTTGCATGTTTTCCTGGTCACTGTTACATCTCTGTCTGTATCTGGGATCACTCTATTTAGGAAACTAAATCTCATTTAAAAAAGAAATCTATTTGATTTCCTTCAGGTAAGCAATGAAGAACTGTTAATGGGTGTTGTTAAAGTAAAAAGCATGAAAGCAACCTGAAGAAAAATGAAAAATTCACCCAGATGTGGCTTCAAAGCACTGCTGGAGAAGACAGATGGACAATAAATGTTGGTAAAGGGCATACAACGTAAACAACACACTCACACACGCAGTGTGTGTGAATAGTGGCGTTTCTTCCATTTCCCCAGCGTGTGCTGACAGCATTATGTAAATGTCAAAGCAAGTTAATGTCTAACTCTGCTCCGCTCCGCCGCTTTCAAGTTGGGCTGTGAATTCCCGGTGATTTTGACGACAGAATTTGTTCCTAAAGTCAGAGACCGCGTGGTTCAAAACTTTCCCCGTTTGGACGCGGAACTGCAGCTGTTGACTCGTGATGAGAAAGCCGATGTTGTGTTTCTAAAACCGGAGTTGAAGTTCAGCGTGTGGAGCTGCAGCTCAGGTTTCACACTCACCCTGCTGGCTAGAAGATGCTCAAGGAGCAGTAAATAAAAATGTAATTTATTTATTTATCTATCGGTGGGAAAAGATTGGATGACATAAATAAAAGATGGAGGCATAGGATGCTGTGCTCCATTTAAAATGAATGCTGCTGGATGTTTCAGATGAATCAATAAATAATCTTCAACTCCAGAACTGCAGAAGTTTGTTTAGTGGAAGACTCAGATTACACAGCCTTTGGAGCGGAACTCCTTTGGATGTTATATTTTTATCCATTAGTGGGAATGAGATGCTTTGAGTACCGTATGGTGAAAATGAAGTAATAAAATGAAGTAACTGAAAATGAAGCATTTTTTTTCTGTTTTTGTATATATTCAAATAAACTTTATACTTTCTAGCATTACTGTTAATCATTCTAGTAGAATCTGTGTAATCGTGTTGCAGGTAATAAGATCATAATATTGCACATCTGCCTGCCGCCGTCCTGGAAACCAGACTGTTTACTCTGCCGGTATCTCAGATCCTTCATTTTTTATGAGGACCAGAGCTTGCATTTGCCAGTTTAAATCAGTTTTCATGAACTATTAACCAGCCTTAGAGCAAGGCATCACTTTGAGATGCAAATGGGGAAAGAAAACTGATGCTAATGCCGACACATATTGGGCCCAGCGAAAGAAAATGAGCTGTGGGCAACGAGGGCTTAATGGCACATTTTGTCATTTTCTTGGCTTTGAGGGCTTGCGGTGCACATGTAATATTTTTTAATTTAGTTTGGCGAACATGAAATCAGATGTAATTCCAAAGCGCTGCTAGTTTTCAGCGCGTTTCGCTCTTAGCCAGCCCAGAGAAAACAGAGTGACCTTGTGAGGTAAACATGCAAGAAAAAGCTGCGTGTCCTTCCAATTAAAGTGTGATACAAACAGTTTGGGCCAGAAATAAGTTAAAATCAGTAAATTGGCTTCCTCCTTTTGAGATTTGAAGAAGCATTTTCTTATTTGTTGTAGTTAAGAAGAACCAGAGGAAACCACTAAGCGTGACCTTGTATTCTAAACTCGGTGTTAATTGTCTTTTGCAGAGTTAATATTTTCATAAGTATTAATCAATCCTGCCAGCAGTCATATCATCGCCAGTGGAAGGAGATTTGCATTATTTCTTTCCAAGTAATTATGTGTAAAATATCAAATCATGCGAATTATAGTCCTCCAGTCCACTTCCTTCTTCTGTCTTTTTCTGCCTTCGAGCTGAGATTTCCTTTAAAGGACAAACGTACTAATTCATCTTTCTTTTCTTTTCGTTTTTTTTTTTTTCCCGCCAGCCTTACCGGAGCTGGACGAGCTGACGATGGAGTGTGTCCTGGTGGAGCTGGAGAGCGTGTGCGAGGAGAAGATGCGGCAGGCCATCGAGACGGAGGAGGGCCTGGGCATCGAGTACGACGAGGACGTGGTGTGCGACGTGTGCCGCTCGCCGGAGGGCGAGGACGGCAACGAGATGGTCTTCTGCGACAAGTGCAACGTCTGCGTTCACCAGGTCAGACGCCCGTGTCTTTGCCGTCAGTCATCCCTTTGAATTCTGTGTAAACTCTCTATAGTTTACAAAGTCAGGCTCATTTAGAGGTTAACTCTTTTCTTCGTAACGACAGACTGATCATATCGAGAACGCCATCGTACGGTTGCAGTTTCACAAGTAGCTTCAGGGGTCCGGCTGTGTTTTCCACACAGTGACACATTCTTAATTACCGCCGTGGTGCCACTGGCACAAACACACCGTCAGTGTCATCACACTGCCCCTTCCTACCTGCTGTTATGACACATGAATGTGAAGAGCGCCTCCGGACGGCAGCACCAATCACATTTCAGCCTTTCGCCTGAAATTCCTGCCGCCTCACCGTCCAGATTCTGCCGACCTGCTCGGCTGGTCCTGGTTCTCTAGTATAGTTGTGAGAGCTTGCCCTGAAGATGGATTAGGGAAGAGATAACCATCAAACAGAACTGACACATCAACGACAGGTAGCCGATGATTCGATTGTGCATTGAAGCTTTTCTTTTTTTTTGTTTTTCCGGCAGTGTCTCAAACAATGCGGTGAAGATTTTAACTGAAATCTGGTGTATCTATTATAATGCAATCTGTTTTTGTGGGTTTTCTATTTTCTATCATCATGTTAGATAAATGATATAGTTTTGTCATTTAATCTTCGGAGGTATTCACATTGCATCAAGTTACTATTTCAGATGTTTGTCTTTTTTTTCATTAATATAGAGACTTAACCTCCAGTTTGCTTTATGATCTGCAAAAAAGATGAAGTGGTGGATGGAACATCTATATATATATATATATCACCATGCATTTTTAGCACATCTTACTATATACGACATTTTTCATGTCAGTTCCTGCCATTACGTACATATGTTCAAAAATAATGTAAAATGTTATCTATTCCGACTTCAAGTATTTTTTTTTTTTTTTTTTTTTTACACTTTTCATTCCATGGAAAAACCTGCCGAGCTTCGAGGTGCCACACAAAAAAAATGTGGCATGAAGTAAACATTGCACCCGGGAGCTCTGAGTAATCCGCTCGCCTCTGAAGACGAGGCGCATCCAGCCGTGTTTGTTCCTTCTCCCCTGCTCAGGTGGTCTCCCTAACCTTCAGCAGGTGAAAAACAAGCCCTGCTCGCTGAGCTGCTGTGTTTGATCAATTAAATCCTTTGATCAATAAAGTGCTTTAATTGCTTTTAATGAAGACGGAGTCTTTGATGCCTCTTTTTTGTTTCCTCCTGTGTTCCTGTCAATCTCAACACCGTCTCTGTCAGTGGGAAGTTTGTTTTTGATTTTCCACACTTTTCCGGTCCTGTTGTCGTCTCTTCAGTCTGCATTGCGGCTTCTTGAGCATCTGATGAATCCTCGTCCTCGGCGTTCTGAGGATCTCTGTGGTACATCAGTTTTACTTGATATTAAGCTGAAGACTTGACAGAGCTCACGTAGTCGAGAGGAGGAGACCTTCGGAGTGACTCATGGTCTTAATAGAAGTCTTTTCATACGGTTAAGTGGTAAATCGTGTCACTCAGATCTTCCTCTCTCGGTGCCAGGTATTATCAGATGTTACGCGCTCTTATGCTGGCATGAAAAACCTCCCTTGCACCCTGGTGTCTTAGCGGAAAAGAGAATTTGGCCGATGATAAAATAACCTGCTGTGCTTTCAAAACAGCACCAAGTGGCATTTCAGATCGGGCTTCCTTCCTTACAGCCAGATTATGTAATTCAGACTGAAACAAAGGTTTGGGATGGAAAATATCATGGACGGAGGATTGTAAGAGTGGCTCTATGTTTGGCTGCTTAGATTTTAAGCCATGATCAGGGATTCCATCAGAACTCTGTTCTCTGTTTGACACAGTCGAAATCGAATAGAGTATGTAGTGAACCCTATTATCCTCGTATTAAATCAAATGCTGTCCTCTTTCCCTCATCTCTCACAGGCCTGCTACGGCATCCTGAAGGTCCCCCAGGGGAACTGGCTGTGTCGGACCTGCGCTCTGGGGGTCCAGCCAAAATGTCTGCTCTGTCCCAAAAGAGGAGGGGCTCTCAAGCCCACCCGCAGTGGAACCAAGTGGGTCCACGTCAGCTGTGCCTTATGGATCCCCGAGGTGAGGCCTGGAGGAGGAGTCAGATGTGGATTATGTTTACAGTGTAGTTATTCACCACAGGAGGCTCACCACACAGCCAGATAGGGGGTTTTTTTTTGTTTTTTTTTTTGGTCGCTCTGTATTTTAAGCCAGTTTCTTTAAGTTTAATTACTTTAAATCATTTCTTGTCAGTCTTTGTGAATGGCAGCTGATTATAAAACCATGTTTAAATGTTCATATGACGCCAGAGGGGCTGGATTCAGAACCGACTCCCGAGGGGAGAAACCTTGGCACACCTGTCACTTGTTACCTCCCGGGTTTTCTCGTTCGCTGTAATTGCGTGGAACACATTTAAGTTGCTTCTTTAGTCGAGCCCTCGCTCTCGACTGTCTGCGGATAGAGCAAAATGATTCACAGGGAACGCGTGAGTCGAGTGTGCAGCCAGGCAGCCGCTCATCTCGCCTCTGTGTGTCTTGATGACATCTTTGGGAAACGTCTCGAGCCTGAAAGCACCGAATGCAGCCACTTGTTCCTGAGGTTCAGGGACTTACTTTCACGCCTTGCACACCTTTAAAAACCTTCAGACAGCCAGTCATGAGTCTTCGGTCTATTCAGGAACACACTCCAGAAGCACATTTCTTAATAATAGAGTGGCTTTTGGCACCTCAACCCTTTTACTTCTAATTGCCTTCTGTCACCCTTGATTGGGCTAATTGTTTTCATTGCTCCGTGCACTTTTGTTTTCCTTTCCTGCCAGGGAGGGTAAAGGGAGATAATTTGCATGTGTGTGCTCTGCGTGCTTGCACATGTGTACTTGCATTGACTGGGTTGTGAGCTAAAGAGGTTTTATTACACACATAAGAACACACAGAGGCACAATTCACCACATACATCTCCCCAGTGCAATGCTGGGAGTTTTGATTTTTCTATTTTTTTTTTTTCTTACTGAATGCCATAGCAGAGGAAAAGACTGAAGCGTCTGTGTGTGTGTGTGTATGAACACACCACCCAGCCTTCAGATGACACAGCCCTTCTGCAGGGCTGTGTGTGGAGCAGCTTTTTTGCCCTCTGCCTATAACCCCTGGAGAGAGATCTCGACTTAAAGAGCTTTCCCAACACACATGCACCCTCACTCAAAGACATGGAACTGCTCTTTTAAGTTGCCTTTGTTCAGAACTCTCTGATTTCCCCTGAAATCATTTCGGTTTTTGTCCATTTTTCACCCATCTGGTTTTAAATGTAAAACAATTTTGGCAAGAATACTGAAAAATAAACATGTTCAATGGGGGACACACACACACACACACACACACAGAGTGAGTGAATGACTTGGAATCCCAGTCCATGTCTGAGTGTGTAAATGTGCGTGCAAGGCTGTTTGTGCTTCACATGTGGAAATGATGGCTAAGAACAATCCAATCAATTAACTGCACCACTCAGAGCCTGGAAATCCGCTCGGCATTGATTGGTTCACACATCAACTGTATAAAAGAAGCGGACATTGACAGTCGCGGCTGTGGCATCATAGTCCGGATCCCACTTCCTATTGACATTTTCAATGGAGTGAAAATTGACCCTTACTCCGATTGAGTGTGTTACACAAAAGGCGTCAATGATGAAAGAAAGAGCAAGGGGCTGAGGGCCTGTTGTGCGGATGAACAGATGAGTGGAGACAAAAAAAAAAAAAAAAATCAGTTAGAAGGGCGAATGGGTGAAAAGAGGGAGGGGCGTGACCCTTGGAAGCCAGTTGACTGGTTGAAGGGCGAGGAGAAGAAGGCCGTGCCTCAGAGACGAGAGGATGGGAAATCGCAGGAGGTAGAAAAGGTTCTGGAGAGAAAAAGGCAGCGCGAGGAAGGAAGGAAGGAAGGAAGGGAAGAAGAAGAAATGGCACTTCGGTGATGAGAGCTCTCCACTCAGCTCTGCATGGGTAGCTGGCACAAGTCGATGACTTTTTTGGTTTGGTTTGGAGCAGGGAGGTCCAGGGCCAAAGCGGCTCTGAATGGACCGTTTGAAACTGGGCTGCACGGTGTGGTTTTTTCCAAGAAGCACATGTCCTCATGTCCCTGATCTGGCTCCAAGGACACTTCTGAAAAAAAGTGTTGTCTTGGCATCTTTCCGAAATTGAAATAATTAAAAAAAAGGGGAAGCAAATTTGTTCATTTAAGAAGCTAAAGCATCAGAATATTTCACTTTTTTCTGATGCATAACCAATTTTTTGCTGAAAGAATATCGGTGGGAATACTTTGGGGAAAAAAAAGCTCTTTATCTTCACAGGAGGAAACAGACTGTGTGCTGACAAGGGTTGGTTTTATAAGGTCAAATCAAGACTTATTGTGAGTGTATTCATTATGGAAACTGCTGAAATAACATAAAATCGTTCACCTGGTGATGCAAATATGCACAAAACCCCACACAAAGAGTGAAAATTGCTTCTATATTTCAAACAGCAACACTTTATGGTCAGCCATCGCCTGAGAATCCAATAAATTGTCAGATTTTGTCAAAAATAAAACACAATAAAGTCAGACTTACTCTAATGAGCGGACTGGTAAATCTAGACAAATCTCCGGTGTTGTCTTTGATGACTCCAGCCTGCTGCGTGTCTCCCACAGGTGAGTATAGGCTGTCCAGAGAAGATGGAGCCCATTACCAAGGTGTCCCACATCCCCGCCAGCCGCTGGGCTCTGTCCTGCAGTCTGTGTCGAGAACACACTGGAACCTGCATCCAGGTAGCGTCAGCGCCTCCTCATCCTCATATGCATTCGCCTGTCACTCACGTATTGTCATGACATCTACATTTCTAACTATACTGAAAAGCCGTTGATACGAAAGTGGTGAATCTCATGTGGAATTAGACCTGCAGTGCGCACACACACACACACGTGCGCGCGAGCATGTGTGCTGGATTGTTTGCACAGTAGCGAGGGTGTTTGCTGTGACACTATTGATGCTGTAGATTAACCGCGAGGCCTTAAGCCCGGATCGCCCACAGGGAGGGAGTCTCGCTCTCCCGCTCCCTGAGCTGGAGGCCGGGCGGCTGCGCACACACACACTCGGCGATGAGCTGCCGCCTCGCAGGGAAGGTAGGGATGCTCAGCGGCGCAGCAGCGTGAGCAGCAGGGGGTCTGTGAAGGCCTCATTGTGGGGAAAAGTGTGAAATAACTAATCACTTTTATGTTTTGTTTTGGTTTTTTTAATTTATGTCACAGGCGAGAAGAAAAGTAGGTGTTGTCAGTCTTGATTCTCAAACTGTGGTTTGCTGGCACTTTAAATGAAACGCTAAGCAGCTCACTCAACCATTGTGAATTAAATCTAAGACGGGCTATCTCCAGCCGCTCCATGTAGTGTGTTACCAAATGCCACTTTTTTTGTACGCAAACAGCTCAAACCATCACATTTTTTTAAATACTTCAATTGCAAAAGACACCTGATTATATTATGTGTTTTCTCTCCGAGCCAGTGGGCGCTCTGAACCAAATATTTGTATTTAATGAACCCTTTGTTTTAATTGTCCGGTCCTCAAAGTGTTATGAAACTCCCTAATTAGTACTTTGCTGCAGGAAAGTGCACGGGGAAGGTCAACCAATCAAACCTGTCCTGTATTTGTTAAAGCTCGCGGCGAGCCGGCCTGCGAGCAGCAGCCCGCGGTAATGGAGTGAAACACTCAGCGCTAATTAGGGAGGCACTTCTGCTTCGTGGTTAGTTTGTATTTCCTGCGGATTTTTGAAGGACGCGGCAGTCTTGAAGTGTGAAATACATTTCAAATGTTTTATAAGATTTCGAGATATCCTCATGAATTGAGCCCGGTGTAATGGCCTTCTTCTTTTAAACCAGCGATTATTGAAACAAAATACTTCCTACTTCGGAGAAAATATGTTTCTAGATGAGGAATACAATGTGAATGAGCCGCAGATGTAAATGCTTCCTTATTTGTGGAAAATCCAAAGTTTTGAGCACTTATAAATGAATTATCATATCCAGAAGCATCAGAATTTAGCTGGAAATTGTGGGTGGGCATGATGGATTTTCAATGTTTGGACTAGGTTCCTCATTCTGGAATGAAATCTAAAACTTTGAGCGATGATTGTAAAAAAATAGTAATTTCTGGAATTGTTTTAGTTGGCAGAAGCAGCTGTGTCTGAACGTTTCAGACGAAATATCCCTGGCCGTCCAGGAAATACGAATTCCTCTTCTGAATACTCTGAAGAGCAAACCTTAGAGGGGAAAGTGTTTTGAAATCAAACTCGGATTACTCCCACGCTGCTCTGTGAGTCAAGCAAGCTTTTAAAAGTTAACAGTGATTCGTGTTTGGATAGCTGCCACAAAGTCTCTAACAATGAGAGCGTTCCAATTAAATTAACCAAAAAATACACACCGAACATGAAAAGTGGGAAAGAGACACCGCAGACAACATGTGAAGCAGGTTAGATCCGTTCGGTGACAGAAGAATAAAAAGAAACTCAACTGAATGAAATACTGAACACTGGTTTTATTGATTTTCTTGAATTTGTTATGAATGCTAGGAAAATCCAAACAGCTGGCTTCGCAAACTCTGACTTTAAAATTTCTTCACACTATGAAGTCCAAGGAAATTACACACTATTGACCTTCATATTTGATTCTCTGCAGTCAGAAATTGAGCCTAAATAAGGCATAATGTAGGTATTCCAGGTGTGTGTTTTTCCTCTGCTTTCACCACACAAAAGGTTGAAGATTACCGCAGTCGAACAAACGCGCTGTTGTCCGCAGACAAACAGCGGTAGAGCGAGCCAGCGCGGGCGCTGATGAAACATTATTAACCAAGTCCTGCCAGAACGGAGCAGGTGCGGCGGAAAAGGCCAGATGAGTATTTGTTTGTTTATTTGTTTTCCGCGATGACTTGGCCGGCACCAAACAACACATCTCGCCGGCTCCACGCTGTGTTCAACCTTTTGCCTTCTGACACCGCATAAGTGCGAGCAGAAGCAGCGGCGGCGGCGGCGGCGGCGGCAGCGGGCGCAGCCTGACATTTCGTAGGCCGTAAAGACGGGCCGGCGGAGGAAACCTTTGACTGGAACTCCGCTTTTTAACAAGGTGATGCATCTATAGCGGCGACCTCCGCCGGCCCAGATAGACGGTTATTGAACCACGCCTTCAGCCCCCGCGGTGACCTTGTTTACTCAGTGACTCAATGGATGGTAACTGAGCTTTACATGGGTTGAGACAGGTCATCAAGTTTCACCTTTTAAACAACAAATGGCAAATAACTCAAGGAAATACACACTTGTTTTTCCAACGCGTCATGGCGGAGGCTCTCAGGAGGGATGCTTCAGCCGACCTCCCAGGACTCCAGACAACAACAACAGAAACCACCCAAATAACAAGTTCCTCCCTTCCAGCTGCGGAGACGGGTTTTATTATTTGTGCCAGCGTTTCAGAAATATCTGCCCCCGCTGCACTATAACGCGGGTGAAAACAGGTTTGTTTGCACTGCTCAAAACCCTGAAAAATTATGTTAAAATATTCAACAGCAACTGTTTATATATTGACAATTTTGTGACAAATTGCGCCAACAGAGGTTGGCAGTGTGTATCAGCGCTCGCACTGGCAAATAACGTGCACAGTAGGTCACCCATTAGTCTGTTTGCGGTTTCGAGTGGATTCGTATGCTTGTTCACAAATCATGTAAGTTGTAATTTTGGCGTGACATCGCTGTCGGCGCTTTTACACGTGAATAGGCTTTGATATCAGGTCAGAAAGAGGAAATGAGGGCGGATGAATGAAAAAATTAAGCAAAATAACACAAGAAGAGTCGCCTGTGACTTTTAGGGTACACCTTGACTCAGATACCAAGTTTCTGTCAATGACAAACATGATTCATAGATTATACCCATAAGAAAGTGATGCTTTAGATGTGTGGGCTTTTGTCTGATCGTCAGTGTGTCAGTCCCATCATGCTTTGCTCTGGCACGTTGGCCATTCGTAGCATGTGCGCGTAGTGCCACATCACATTCGACGCAATGTGTTGTTTACATTGTGATTTCAGTCAGATATTTCTGATCTAATTTGATAAAAATGATTAATAGTTTTTTATATGAATGGAGCAACGACGCATGAAAAATGTGTTTTTTTTCTCAACTGTATTTCGGAGGTACTAAGTCATTGAACATAACAGGCAAGAGAAGCAGGTCTGACCGCAGAAGGAAGTTGATGATTGAATGTGGTGTGTGTGTGTGTGTATGTGTGTGTGACAGGGAGTGTTTCTTGTTTCAGGGCTGTTGCGCCTTTATTACACTCTGCCATCTGTGTGAATGGTGAAGAGGCAGAGTGGTAGATCAATTTGTTCCACCTCCGTTGCGCCTTCGTCCAGCTTCAGATGCAATACCAGACACACACACACACACACACACACACACACACACACACACACACACACACACACACACACAGCAGATGTGAGATGGTGTCTTTGCAACAGGATAGGTGACACATCAGGAGTGACACACACACACACTAATGAGTTCCATGTCGCACCTCTGGTACGACGCCAGTGGCTGTTAACAGTCACACAGCAGGCAGCGCGAGCTTGGATTAAGGAAAAAATAAATAGTGTTCTTGAAAAGACTGCATATTTTACTTATGCTGCTTATTTCTACAAATGATCTTATATTAAATCAGCTTTATCATGAATGCCATCTGACCGTATGCATTAATAAAGATATTATCAGCGTAATTCACATCAGCTGTAGAGATAATAACTATGTGTGTACTGGTGCTTAGAAGAAAAAAGAAAATAGTCTGACGAAAAAATTCTGCTCCGACTATCCTTCTTGAAATTGAAGCAATTTGGAGAGTTTTTTTTTTTTTTTTTCTTTCTGATAATTGAAATCACATTGGGAAATATTTGGAGGCTCGGTAGCAGTCAGGACTGTTTGTCAGGTCAGACGTTGTTCCAATTAAAACTTTTGAAAGCTTTTTTGAAAGTTTTCGCGAAGCAAGAAAAGATGAGGGTTGGATAAGCTTAACTGAGCACTTTAATTATTTTTCCACTTAAATTAGAAAGATAAGCGAAAGAAGAACAGCGAGAGGGAAGGAGATTGTCTCTGGAAATGTGAGACTGGGGTTGTTTTCCAGATGGTTCTTGTTTGTGGGATCAGTCGGGTTTTTGTCACTGTGCTCCGACACAACCAAGCACATGGTGTCACCAAACATTGATACACACACACACACAACAGACACACACACACTTTGTCTAACCGTAACCATAATTACTACTTGGCCAAACCCTAACCTAACCTAACCTCACAACTTATATCACCTCATATTGTTATTATTTTCCCGATGGAGTGTTTTCTCTCTCTCCGCAAGGACAGCACGTTCCCGTAATCTGACTGCGTAAACTAATTAAAGTTTCCACAGCACACGCGCTCACACACACATACACACTCATACTCATCGCACAAGGGCTCACACACTAACAGAATCACACCACGCCTGGAGGGACTCAGTGGGAGGTCACCTCTTAGTGTGACCTGTAATGGATAGCACTGAGAAAGACAGGAAGATACACACACAGACACACACACACACACACACACACACACACATCCTAAGTTACTGAAACGTCAGTAGAATTTGGGGTAGCTGGGATTTTGTGACTCGGCTTGTCTTTCTGCGTTGCTGCACATGAGTTGGAGCCTTGATAACAAAATAAATGGAGCGATAATGACACTTTGAAACAGTTGTGATGAAGTGTCTGTGATATCGAAGGTGTTTATGTGTGTGTGTGTGTGTGTGTGTGTGTGTGTGCAGCAGCCGTTGACTGTCTGTCCTCTGTCCTGTCCTCGCAGTGCTCCATGCCCTCCTGTATTGTGGCCTTCCATGTGACATGCGCCTTCGACCACGGCCTGGATATGAAGACCATCCTGGCCGAAAACGACGAGGTCCGCTTCAAGTCCTTCTGCCTGGAGCACAGCAGCGGCGGCGGTACGGCGGCCAGCAGCGTCTCCAGCTCCACCAGCGTGAGCAGCAGCAACCACGCCGTCACCTCCACCACCAACGGAGCGCACGGCGCCGCGAGACCCGGCTGGGCCGCCGGCTGCGAGCTCCGACCGGAGCAGCAGCAGCAGCCGAACAGCAGCACCGACGCGGAGCCGCGCTCGCTGTCCCACCTGGTCCCCGTGTCGGCGTCGGAGCGGGCCGAGCGGGACCAGCTGGAGAGAGAGAAAGTGAGCCAGAGGAAGCAGAAGCTCCAGGAGCTGGAGGACGAGTTTTACCAGCTGGTGGACCCCAGGGAGGTTGCCGAGAACTTGGGTCTGCCCGTCTCCCAGGTACGAGAAGCAGTCTCTTTTACAGGTGAATCCCTGAAACAGTCCACTTCCTCCAGGCAGTGACGCAGGTATGAAGCAAGTGATTACAAAGCGCTCAGACCAGGTCAGAGGATGAAACGGCTCTCTGGTGGGAGAGGTCAGGAAAGCAACACTAGTTCTTTTTAACAAGCAGCCAGTATGCAAATCACCTAAATGCTCAGTATGACGGCGACGAGCAGCAGAGCATCTCAGAACACGCCATCTGTTGAACCATGAAGAAGACAGAAAGTTTCGTTTCAGTCTAAAGATCAAGAAGCTGAATGCTTCTCTTTGTGACTAACAGGGGAAACATTAAAACTTGTTGATTTTTTGGTTTTTTTTTTTGTTTTAGCAGAAGATCAGTTCTTCATAGTCAACTGTATGATGAGCTGTATATATTTGTTTAGAGCATGTTATGAATTTATGAATAACTGGTCTTTGCACGGATGTTCTGTATAATCTCAGCTTTTTTTTTTTTAGAGATAGTAAGTAAAGTTGGTATTGTTTATGTTTTAATGTAAGAGAACTTTTCGATTCTGGAAGCTCAGCGACCTGTGTGCTCTTTAATGTTCAGCATTATAATGGAGCCAGATCTCCAAACTCACATTTCAGAGAAAAGAGGCATAAAAATTTAAAGATCCTCTGGCAAAAATGTATTTTTTTCAGCATTCGATTTTATTTCGGTTACATGAAAATCCCCTTCATCTTCTGTTTTGTGTAAGTTGATGTATTTTTCTTGCACGTGTTCCCAGGTGGACTTCTTGTATCAGTTCTGGAAACTCAAGAGAAAGGCCAACTTTAATCGACCTCTGGTGACCTTAAAGCGAGACGAAGTGGACAATCTGGCCCAGCAGGAGCAGGACGTCCTCTACAGACGACTCAAGCTCTTCACACACCTCCGACAAGACCTGGAACGGGTGAGGAGAGAGCGTCTCATGTGTTTGGTCTTAAAGACAGACGTGTTTCTTTGCGTTGTGCGTAATCAGAGATATTTTTGTGTACGCGTGTGTGTGCTTGTTCCTGTGTGTATGTCAGCTCAGTGCTCAATCCAGCCAGTATTTGCTGATATAGTTTGAGAGGTAATTTACATTTTTCAGAATGTTAATTAAAAAGATCATTGACAGTATCATATTAAGTTGATTTTTGCTCCCATGAATATTAATGCTGAATGAATGAGCAGCTCAAAGGATGAAGGCATAATAAAATGCTTCAATGATGAAATGAGTGACTGACTGATGGCCCGGTGTGGAAAGAGTCTATAAAAATCCACCCAAAGCATTGAATTCATTAGATGTTTCCCAGATTTTAGTTTACAGTGATTCACTAGTTACTTTATGTAAAACTGAGGTGGCACAGACATCGAGGAATTCTCCCCGGGAGGCTTTCAGGAATGTCTGTTGCTCTCGTGATTCTCATTCTGGGACAAACATGGTGGGAAAAACACAGTCTCAGGTGACCCAGAGTACAGAAATAGAACGCGAATGTCCTCTGGGATGTGCAGATTTACCTCCATTGTAGAGCAGAAGCGGAATAGTAGAGTAGTGTGGGAGGTGCGTGAGTGCCAGCCGACCTTTTATTTTCCTGCTTATCAACACTGTGCTGTCCTGCAAAGAAACCGGTTTATTTATGATGCATCGAGTCTTATATTTGGGAACTGTTTGTGCTTCCTTGAGGGCTTTGCCGCAAAGAGACTCTATTGTTTCTTCTGCATTACTGAGATACTTGGGGAGAAGTGTTTGTCTGATCGACACCAAAGTGGAGCTTTATTATTGAGTTTCTACAGATACCAGTGGCGAAATGATGAAATAAGGCAGATTGATCAGGTTTTAAGGTGCTGATCTCCAGAAAATGTGAAAATAGTCAGCAATTACTTGGCAGAACAGACTCTGGTTGAAACAAAAGTTGAGAAATCAAGACAATAATGTAAACTTTGATGAAGAGACAACGCGAGGCGTCCCCCAAATGGAAGTGCCGGCAGTGAGGAGGAGTTGAACTAAGTTAAAACGTTCATGCGGGGCTGTGATCAGTGAGATTTTGATTGCCATTATGTGATGAAGCTCACTGCCAGTACTTCCCTGCAGAGTAGAGGCTTATTTGTGGTCGGGCTCGATTGTGAAGCGTTCCCCCACTGTCTTTGGCATCGCAGCTCACACTTGGCAGATGAATGCTAACCACGATGCGTATTTCCTTGCTTGGTTTCCTGGATTGGCTGTGCCCATGCTCATAACCTTGCTCCAGGCTAATGTTCTTTGTGCTCTCGGAGTTGATTGACATTCATCACTGTGGCGCTCGCAAAACTCTAAAGAACCTGAATTACAGCAGACAGCTCATAGAAGAGCAGCTTCTGCAAATGGGTTGCCAAGAACAGGAAGCTAGACTGCTGGGATTTGTTTATTTTTTTACATTAGAGTAACTATTCCATATCATAATCGTCATCTGAAGAACCAGAGTCCCGTGGTTTGGAATAATTTTCTGATAATAAAGTTGCCGTTAATAATCCGTATATCATGTATTTTCTTTCAGCGGACTGTAAGATAAACCAAATAGTTTGTTTTCCCCTCGATTTCCCAGCGTTGCTGCAGCATGTGATTTGGTAGAGCGTATTTGGCTTTCCGTGGCTTGGTTCAGCCTGGTTGATTTAATTTAGCTCACAGTGGGGCGACCTTTTGGCAATTAGGTGACTGCGTATCAAAGGAATGACCCACCACTCTGCACCAAACTAAAAGAACAAAATACAAACACAGGAAATAATTGGAGCACATTCCTTAATTGCTCCTTGGTTTTTTTTTTTTTCTTTTTTTTTTTTCCATTTAGCCTCAGCCCTTAAGACCAAATGAGTGGATTTAAGTTTATTTCTGATTAGACCAGCGGATCAGTGCGCTTTGTCCAGTGTCCCACAGAGTTAATTTGGCTTTCAGATAACAATTCCTCACCTCTTAACTTGAAATAATGGAGCGAAAACCCATTTCAAGCAAAGCAGGCTGGGGCCTCTGAACAATGGTTGGAATGGTTAAAGGAAAACGTTTTATTTATTTATTTATTTATTTTTCAATCATAATTAGGTCACCTTATCTGGGAAGAGGAAAATAAGACTGAGCCCACATCAATTTATGAGACTGTAGTTGGAGAAATTACTCTAAATATATGTTGTTGTTTTTTCAGTGATTGGATCATAACTGCTCTGAGCTGTGTGTTTTCTATAGACTGGTGTAACTGTAACCATACGGCGGTGGTCTCCGGCGGTCAGGCTGTATTGATCGCTGCAGGCCTCGCTAACCTCCACACCAGCCGGTGTGTCCGTGGACTCTGTAGCTCTGCTCCCAGCAGACCTCCCATTATTGATGTGTGTGCAGTAGAACCAGACCACTTCAAGTCTTTAAAGGCATTTCTGTTTATTCAGTCAGTGAAAAAAAAAATGAAAAAAAAGGTACAACGGTCAGATGAAAATAGCCTCTACTCATTATTCACTGCATATGAAACAGTGGAAACTTTTAATCAATCTGGCTCTTTTATAAAGTTGCACTATTTCCATATTGTATAGTTTTATTAATATGTTTAATGTCATATTTATTCAAGTCATACAGACACTGTGGTTCACAGGAGACTCTTGAACTACAGCTTCTGAATTTAATTTGTTTACCTCGTTTCTGGATTTTAGTGCTTTGAATCATGTTGCTATTGTTTGGTTTATCCACTCAATCTCTTTAACCTATTATATCCAGATTAGGGTATTGGGTGTCTGGAGCCTAATCTAGTTAATACTGGGCAATAAAAGCATTCTAAGCCCTGTGCAGAAACCCCGTTAGCCCAGAGAGGAATAGTGCAGAAATCCCAAAATAGCTTTTTAGCTACAATTACGGATCAAACTGTGGTGGAAAAAAAAAAATGGTGACCCGCACTGTGAAGCAGGTTTAACTGAAGCCGCTGAAGCACCGACTGCCCCAAATCGAGCGGCGTTCCTCTTTAACATCGCTCAAAGGTCTGACGGACAAAAGAGGATTGATTATGTTAGCTGCTGGCAGGTCACCCATGAGGAGCATTGATCTCCGATCCTTCTGGTATTGGCCGAGCGGGAGCTGACAGCTCTTTGCTACTGATGCCGGTGGCTGTCGATGTACAAGCTCTCTTACACTCCATCTGTCTTCCTCACTTTGCTTCGTCCTGCACTCCCCCGTCTTCACACTCTCTTTTAACTCTTGATCTTGATCTCGCTCTCTCTCACACACACACACACCTGTAAGAATCACCTCCATGATTCATTGCTTCCCCATATTTTGAATTCACATTCCCATACAGTGTTTGGGCTCCGTTTAGCGTTTAGCACAGTGAATGAATGTTATGGCTTTTTTTTTTTTTTTGCTTCCCCTCCAGGTTCAAGTATGCCGTCTTTTTTATGACGGCGGTGTGTGTGTGTGTGTGTGTGTCCAGGCAAGTGTGCGCAAGAGAGTATTCCAATCATCTCCGATTTGCTGGCAAATTGAAAAATCCCCTGTATCCTTCAATCCCGTCATCCCCAGACCCCAACCCAATCAGCCCCCTCGACCAAACCCTCCAGCGCGCCGCTTTTGTGAATAAATGTGTGCGTGTGCGCGCGTGCGTGTGTTGGTGGTGGAAGATTCCGGGGGCTAATGTTGGGGTGGATTATCCCCCTCCTCTTCCTCTTTGATGTGCTGCCAATGGAACGAATTGCACCGTGCTGTCCCTAATGCTCTGGTGAGCTTTCTCCATTTCTCTGCTCCTCTCCTGAGCTCTGCCCAAACCCCCCCCACCCCACCCCACCCCCCCGACGCATCTCGCCCAAATCGCTCATCCAATCAGTGTGCAACATGTTGGAGCAATGTGTGCTCTGGTGATTGGACGGCGTAAATGAGCTGCTACATGTTGCTCGTGTTGAGTTGTTGTTTTTTTTTTTTTTTTTTTTTCCGCACTATTTTTCGGTCTGAAGAAAGGTGCGATGGAGGTGTGTGTGTGTGCAGCTACTGCCCTGTTATGGGGATCTGCTGGTGGCGGAGGCTGCCGGCGGTGAGAGTGTCTTCACAAACTGCTCCACTGAACAGAGAAGTCAATGTGCCGCACATTATTTCAGGTTGACGGTCCGGTTAAAGAAATCACGTCTTGATTTAAATATGTAGAGACGTGCACCAGAATATATATATATATCTCAGCTAATCATTTCTAAGTTGAGCTCACTCCAAAAGCCAGTTTAATGTGGGCTTCCTACCAACCGAAACCGCAAGATGAGCCATGATGTGGTTTTCGTGCCGTTGTTACCGCTGTTAGTTTCTGCTTTTTTGTTAACTTTAGCAGAAACCAGGCGAGCACTTTCACTCTGCGGCCTTTCTGAACGGTAAGATCAACCTGTGTCCAGCTTCGTCTTCAACCAGCACACGCCAGAGTGGTATTGATTTTTTCATTTAATTCTCAGCAAGAAAGTGAATGGCACAATTCCCAAAACATCAATACGACTCCTTTAATGCGACGGTGGCGGTTGGGTGTATCAGAAAGGTGACAACAAGCTCACAGAGGACGAGGAAGATAACGACCAGAAAAGTGGTTTGGAAGGTTTCAGCATTTGGATTCTTATTTTCACTTCTCTTGAGTGTCTTTTCACTCTCAAAGATCTCATCAAATGTGTCAACAATTCCATTGAATATACAAAAACTGTGTATGAGTGATGGTTCACATATTTACAGATTAATGCATTTAAATTCACTGATCTGAGGAATCAGAGAGGAGTGGTTGGACATTTATAAGTAGTAGCTGGAGAAGTTAGCAGGAGCTGAGGGGAAAGAAAGTTGGACTGAAACAGGGGAAGGGAAGTAAATGCAGGGTGGAGGCTCAGCCTTCTGGAGGCACAGAGGAGCAGGACTGGATTTGAAGGGCTTGAGGACTGGGGGGAGAGGTGTCTGAGCCCCTGATGGCGGCGGAAGAATGAGGAGTTAGAGCGGCTCAGTCAGGGACATGAATCGGCAGAGCCGGGGGCTGACGGAGGGAAAGCAGGTGTGAAAGAAAACCTTTTCCTCTCCCGTTTCCTCACATTTCTTACCGAAAGAGTCAAACAATTGCAGTTTGTCTTCTCCCACCCGCCGGTGCATTAGTAACACGGCCAGGGCTGGCAGAGCGTCCGATGGCACAGTGCCGCCCTGTGTCCTGCCCTCTGCTCTCCCTCGCTCTCTCACGGTAAATACTTGGCAGCGCGCTCGGCCCAGCAGGTCAGCGGTCCCACACCCAGGAGGCCCTCGGAGCGGAACAGAACAGCACACTTATAAAACAGTCCACTTACGGAAAAGGAGAGCAAGGGGGGGGGGGAAAGTTTTGATTATGAGTAGCTGACATATGTTTTATATAACTCCCGAGTGCTCACAAGGAGGGAGTGTTGTTGGAGATCATGAGCAGAAAAATGGCATTTGATGAGAAGAAATGGTCTTCAGACCGAGAAAGGAGGGTTTTTTTGTACGAGTCAATCTCCTGCGGAGGGCAGCAGCAGCAGCAGCACCTCGTGCCTCGAGCGGCTGGTAGCAGCAGGTATCTGTCAGCTGAACTGTGTCGGTACACTCTGTGCTCAGGCGAGAGGGAGGATAGCCCATCAGCGAGTTTTCCTTGGCCACAGGTCACAGTTTCGCTGTTTGTTTTCTTTCCACTAACCCCCCTCAGCGCTCCATTCTGTTTGAAAAGAGCACAGTGGAAATAGGAAAGCACAATAAAGAATGAGAGGAAAATATGTCTGCACAATCTTGTAACCAGAGGCTTGCTGGTCTGGATCTGGGGCTCTGCGAGTTAAAATATGGACAGGGAAAGGTTAAGGAGAAAGAATTTCCACATTAAAACAAGCTAATGACAAAAAGGTCTCCTGGCAAATGAGGCCTGCTTGTGTCTTAATTATCTCAAACAGCCAGCGCCCATGGATTTATGACCGCTTTGTAGCCTGGGTTGACACTCTGGCACAATTTATTAATGCCAATATCCACACAACCCACACATATTTTACTTTCTCTTCCTTTTAGATCTGCTCTGGTTTGGACAGAGACTTGAGGTGTTAAAAATAAAAGCTTTTTGACTTTTATTCTGACACAACATATGTCTAAGAGCACCTTTATTTCAAGCCATTTTTTTTTATTTCCTATGTCTTTGACTCCTCTTACAAATCCTCTGGGTCATTGGCAGAATGTATAGTCACTTGTTACACAACCCCATGACAGTGAAAGTGGTGGTCTAATAATGTCGATTTACTGCAATCAAGAATGATCGGGAATGGGAAGTGGCAGAATTCCAACTTCTTGGGAGGGAAAATATTGTCAAACTAGGAAATTCCCTCTTCAAAAGTTGGAAGCTTTCAGAAACAATTTGATGTCAGTTTGACTGGTAGCATCTGTGCATCAACATAGGATGAAGTGGCGATTGCATAACGGTGTATTTGAGACCCAGGATATAGCCAGAGGTATTTCACTGCACTGTATGCCAACTATAAGAATGTTTTTACTCCGAATGAATAGAAATGAGTTTGAAAGATCATCTTGTATTGTCTGTTGACGCCAATTTGATGCTTGATGATGACAATATTGCTTTCCTGTAGAGGCTTTATGTTGTGTTGATTCGAATGGTTTTAATGTGAACGATGGACACATCAGATAGTTGTGTTTGTGTGTATTGTTTCTGACTTTTATTTCTACCTGCAGCTTTTCCTCAAGGGCATGAGAATTTGTTGAAAATAGTGCCAATTTCTGCTTATCTAGGTTTCTTGCTTGCACCTGGTGGATGGAGACAGAAGCACTGACGCCCTTAGTGTTTGCGACCCGCCCGGCCGCTCGTCTGACAGAAGCCACCTCTCGTGTTACATAATGCCGGGCAGGGTCAGGGAGAGGACAGAGCTATGGAGGAAAACACATATACACTCTCAGGCCTCTTCTTACTTGCCTGTCAAGCCACTTTTTTCCCCTCACTGGCGCGCTCACTCGTGTGCATACCTCAACATCAATATCACACTTTTTCTCGGATGCGGCGGCTCGTCCGACGCCGACATGCATACGGACAGAGACGCGCACGTGTGTCGCTTCCGCGCTCTCGCTTCAGGCGCAGGCTTCCACACACATAGCTGAAGGGGGACGGGGGGGGTGGAGGAGGAGGGTGGAGGGCGTTGGAGCTGCAGGCCAGACGGGCCGAGTCATGCAGCAGACAGACCCACCCTGTTGGATCAGCATCAGCCTGGCTCCCCACACACAGTCCCGCTCCAGACTTAATACTGGCTCACTACACACAATCCCTTCTTCTTAGGCTGCTGTCTGTTTCCAAGATGCTTCAAGTTACCCAGGGAGGTCCAAGACAGGGGCCTTTTTTTTTTTTTTTTTTTTTTGCTGTCCACCAGCAGCAGTCGCTGGTAAATCTCAGCATTCAGCAGGCACTGAAAGTATTTTACCAGCAAAGCGGGTCTCATTCTGAACATTAAGGGCAGACCAGGAAGCCAGACCTGGCTCCGAGCCGAAATGACAGGTAGAGTAACACAGACTCCTGAGGGACACTGTCTGCTCCCGCTGAGTTTTATGACCTTTCTGCTGCAGCAGTTTTTTTGGCTTTTGTTTCTGCTTGCTGATGGATTCTACAGAGTTTCTTCTTATACGTCAAAAAAAAAAGCTTTTGACGGATGTGTATAGTGTTGAGGAATGATCAAACACGGCACATCGCTGGTTTTGTCTGGCTCGAATCAAATGAAACAAGCTCCACACTGACAGTGTGATTTATTTAACATGTTTGATACTGGGAGCTTGACATGATGCTGTTTTTCAGATTGAAGTAAAATGCATCGGTTTTGTGTTCCAGACTCTTTGCTGCTTTTGAAACTCATGATTTGATTTAATATGTTCGTAGACTGACTTTATTATTGTGAAGAGAAAGTGTAATCTGCTACCAAGGTCAGAATGCACCCCGAAGATGCGTTACCTTGTTTAGTCTCCAGAAGATGGATTTATAGAGTGATTAAATCGAAACACCTTTCAGGTTGTTTTCTCAGGTGTCAGCTCCTCCACTGAGCAGAGTAATGCCTGAGCAGAAAACTGTGTTTATATCCCTGTGCTCAAATGGCAAGTTTTTCCAAAGTCACCTCAAATTTTAGGTAGAATTCTTCTCCCTGTAAGGAGGATTAGTGGCATGAAGTCAGCTAATATGACAATATACTCAACGAGTTGACATAATATGACAGTAGGAGCATGCACGTGCTGTTTTGGGCTGAAAACTCAGATCTTAGAGACACATTTGAGCGAAAGGTGCTTATTTCAGAGGAGTTGCTGCACAATGAAAGCAGTTTCACTTAAAGTTAAAACAGAGTATTTCATCACTTTTTAAAAATAGACTGAGGAATGCTTTGAATCTGTGAGACTATTTTATCCATATTTGAAGATACCTATAAATCCTAAATGCATTTCGTAAACTTTTCAGTCAGAACAATCCTCTTAAGATATGTTTGCCAGTGATATGCAGCCAAATTACAGCAGCTATTCTAAAAATGCCAACATGTGTTTCATATAAAGACACTGAGACGTTAGTTGGTTTCAGCTTGTTCACAGAAACCTTCCTGCACCGCAGGAAATCGCCCAAAATAATTCCAGGGAAATTCTTGAACTCTGTTCTAATACAAGTAATAATGTTTAACATGGAATTATCTAAAAGAAAAAGAGGTTATTTTGTTTAATCTAATAAAGACACTGGGGACGGAGATCAACCTGGAGTTAGAAAAGGCTCAAACTAATATCCGAAAACTTCACATTGGTTCCCAAAGCGACTGTAAATGTGAAATGTGAAAGTGTCTCTCTCACCTCACTTTGATCTGCTCAGGAGTCTGGCTGCATCATCCGGTCTGAGCTGAAGGCGAGAGCAGGCTCCACACCTTCAGGTCGCCGCCAGCTCCATTCACTCCGCTGGAAAGTGCCTGTTGAGATCCGCTGCTGTTTAAAATGCTGCATGCTAAGCTCCACTGTGTAACACAGCCCCAAGGCTTCAAAGCTTACAGGGAGCTGCTCCTTTGGCACCAGCCTTTGATAACGCTCTGCCACAAGGTCACTGAGCTGCCTTCCAGGACACGAGGACACATCAAAAACATTTCTTTATGCCAACTACATGCATTTTCTGCTTACTTGCAGAAAACAAGATCTATAACTACACAGGGAAATATTTATATGTTAAGTCTCGACTCATGAAAAGTTTTCAATATCTTTATCTTCCTCTTAAACCAGCAAAGACATTAATTATCATTATATCATCACTGTAAATACATATTTCTGGCTCAACAAACAGATTATTTATCGAGTCTTAACGCCGTCATCTGTCGACTCTGACACAGTCTGTTGCTGGGCCTTTGCATATTTGAATAGAACTGCACCAAGTTTGGATAAACCGCCTCAAGCGGTGAGTATGATAATGCGAAATACCCCCGTTCCCCCGATGCTAATCGGCGTTTGGGGCTACGTTAACGTAACACCCCGGAATCTCTGACCGCACTGCTGGCGGTCGGGTCGCACCGAACGGATTTCAAACATAAGTGGGAGTACAGAATACATTATTCAACTGAAGTTTCTTCTGCAGTTGAACAGCACTGGGGTTGACTATTTGGTTTCAAGGGCAAGTTTTTACATCATTTGAATTGCACGGTTTGTGATGCCCGCCCTGTCTGCTCCCAGGCATTTACGTACTGCTGGAATATGCATTATGTAACAGTACAGGACTCTCAGGGAGCAACATGAAACTTTTTCCTCAACTCCTGGGAGATAAAGCATCTGCTGACTAACTCAGTCTACTTCTCGACTTATATTTTACGAGTGACGGCGATTTTTTTCCCCCGACGTTTTGGCAGTCTGCTCGCTGCAACACGGCGGCTGGTGTTTTCCAGGCATTAAGCGTCCGCGTATGCAAGCACGTCGTATTTATCACCACCCAGATCAGAGTGCTCGGAGAAGGACGGTTTATCATTCATGAAAACAACTTGCCAGGATAATCTACTGAGCAAAGATGAAGTTACCTCTGGAAGTGAGATGTTTGGAAAAACAATCCAGCTCTTCCCAGTATTCCTGTTATTTCTGATAACCAAGTGTGTTAAATAAGTTTGAAGTGCAGTTTATAAGCAGTAATTGACTATGCTCAAGCTTTTTATTTAAAGTTCAAGTAATATGCAACAAGGATGATTAGGAGCTATAAAATAAGCCTAGAAGTAAAACCTGTTTTTTTTTTTCTCTACAACTGAGGGAATGGATTTGGTTTTATTATTGCCATAATTAATGAAGCACATAATGTTAAGCACTGAGCTAAAAGTTGCAACTTGTATGAAAAACATAATGTGCAGTGAAAGTTGTGAAGTGAAAAAAAGTGAAAGCGAAAACTCCTTCAACTCTCCTTTATCAACTTATTCCTCATGTTTCTCTTCTTTCTAAACATAAAAGTGCATTTGGATGGCATTGATCATTTATTATGTCCTTCCACTTTTTTTTAATTTATTTTTGACTTTCTAACTAACGTCTTGTTTGATTTTCATCATTATTAGTCACCTAACTATTTCCTCCTGTCTCGCTTTTTCTCTCTTTCTTCCTCCTTCACCACTCTATCAATGTCCCCCCGTCTCTGTATTGCATCCTCCTCCTCGCTCCCTCTCCTTCTCTCTGGATATCCTCACTCTCCCGCTGCCCCTCTGATATGAGCTCTGCTGGATGAAATAAATATGAGGCGGGAGAGGTATAAATATTTATAGCTGCTTTGGCTGTATAATTCTGCACGGCATGGCTGTGTTGCACTGTGTGTGTGCATACATTTGTGTGTGTGTGTGTGTGTGTGTGTGTGTGTGGGGGGGGGGGGGGGTGTATGTTTTCAGACCCTTGGCCAGTGCAGGTGCCAAGGCTGCTGCAGGGATAAATAATTCACTGGAAGTTAAACCTTGAATTCACATCACTTTGATAAGACAATAGGAGTAACATGTCAAGACACACACACACACACACACACACACACACACACACACACACACACGCAGTATGGTGCTGTAAATATGTGTCCTTATAACACGTGGGGGGAATAAATGCATTGAAAGAGATACCTTGTCATGCATGAAAAGACATACACACTTGTGCAAACGTGAATTAGTGTGAAATTTAGTGCACACTCTGTCACACACTGATAAGCTTACAAAAATGCGGTTCTAAACATGCGTGCACACAGGAAAAAGTGACGTATGCCCTTGCACTGAACACCGACACAAAGCTTTAAGTTGTTTTTCCCCCCGACATACATTACTGATGTGGGTCGCTTTGCGCCCTGTGGTGATGCACATCGCCAGTCTCTGCATAAATGTATGTTTTCTTTTCTTTTTTTTTTGTGCAATTGCAAATGTCGCATCTCTGCCCCGACTTGAACGACACACTTGCACGCCGTGAACGAGCTCACTAGCTGTGTTACACACACAGATAGCGACGCGTCAATAAGTAATGAGGGCGATATGCGGGCCCCCCGTTTGACCCGCGCCTTTAATATTTTACAGTCGGGTCTCTCAGACGGTGCCAGCCAACGCAGTGCCACAGCTCAACCGTAAAATCTCTCTTTACAGTAGTCGATGGCAAGCACCGCCCCCTAAGGTCCAATTTAATAACATCCTGTGAGAGCCAGTGCACTCAGAAGAAGAAAAATATCTCTTCAAAAAACATTTTTAAGCCTATATGTGTCGGATTTAAAACTTCCTTGTGATGTTTGTGTGGAAGTCCAGGCTTCAAGCAACAAACTAAGACGGGCTGATAAAAACTGAGTGGACTGTAGCTTCATTTATTATTAAGAGGGTATTTTGAGTGTAATAACCCTTTGTTATCAAACTGCTCTTAATTTTCAGTCACGAAAAGCAGCAAAGGAGACAAACCGAGATCTCCGCCGTTTGAACGGCACCGTTCAGAATAGATCTTCTCGGACGGTGGCCGATCATGCTCGTGTTTTAGAATATCGACTCACAATCAGATGTGCACCGCAGCCGAGTGGGAATCCAGGAGTTTTTTTGTCTCAGAAACAAACCTGCCAGAAGTATTGATCTCCGTCGTATCGACCGGCTGTGTTTTCTGTCTCTCTCAGATGGTACACAAAATTTCTATTTATTGCCTTCTCGGAATATGAGCAAGGCTTTGAGTGAAGACAGTCCGTAACTGTAACTACATGACAAAGTATTATTTACCATCGTCATTGACTTCTTCAAGTGTTGAGCCGAGATCATAAAAATCTCAGTTACATTGCCAAAATACTTCGCTGATGTTATTACGGCCGCCTCAGACACATTTTTGCAGTTTACTGAGTCGTTTTATGATCTGTAATGTAAACAGTCTCTTGACCAGACGTTTCTCAGCGGCCGATGTTTATTCGTGAGATCATGAGCTGGTTTGAAGTTGCTGAAGACCGTGTTTATTGTGAGAGCGTTTTTCTCACAGTGTTGACCACAAAAAAAAAAAAAAAGCAATTGAAATCCCAAAGTATGCAAATATATTAACTTCACAAGGTTTGAACTATTGGAAATTTAAGCATGACGTGCGGTGGTGTAGCATGTATGTCGCTTCTGCAAACTAACCGGTGCGATCCGAGTGAGTTCACTTCCTTTTTTTTTCCCCCTCATGCAAAATATCTTTTCCCAGGAAATCAAATAAAAAGCAGCCTCGCACAAGACTCTTCACACTTTTGGCATAACTCATTTCAGCTGCTCCCGCCAGGTTGCACATCGCAGCCAAAACAAATATACTCAGCACATCATTTTTTCCAACTGTCGCTAACATGATAAACAAGCGGCGGAGGAGTTCGCCCCCTGACACACGCTCGCGTTTCGCAGCTCTCCTCACAGCTGCACTGTTATAAATGATCTTTGTCTTTTCAACTCTCCGCGCCTGTGTTTCATTCCGCTTTAACCGGGCGAGACGCGGCATATATTACTATTCACACGGTCGCTTTTCTGTCGGGTTTAATGATCGGATTGTCCCACTTACGTGGGTAAAGTGATCAGATTGATGTGCAGGTTTGTGTGCGCCAGGGCTTTCATCTGAATCAATCAGAGCATCAATCCCTCAATGCTCCTCACTGTGTCATCGATCGCTTGTGACATGTGTGCATGATACTTAAAAGCTCCAAACGATCTTAGCTTCCACTGGACTTGCTTAAACAAGTTAGAATTGCTTTTTGCTAGACTTTTGCATATTTAGTATCCATGTAACTGATTTTTTTTCTCCTTGTTATTCAGAGAAAAGATGACAAAAGAAGGCGCTGCTTCACAAACGCTGCAGTTCATACGTGTTTTTATCTTCAGACGATCAGACCGTCTGTAAAGTTACTCACTGCATGTCAGGTTTGTTCATGATGAGCAAAAGATTAGAGGAAGAAATGTATGAAATGCTCAGCCTGCACGCCTCCTACCTGCAGGGAGGCTTGTCTTCAGTCTATAAATCCACACAACAATAAATTGGCGCTAATTGGGAGGTTACAGAGATTTCCGTCAGCTGCATCCAAAATCCGCCGCTTCTCAAGCGGGGTTTCACCCTAAAGCGCCGCACACAATTTTGATGACATTCCCTCATACTATAATTTAATCTCAGCTGGCCTCTCAAGCCATTATGGCATAAAGATTCCCCGTCGAGCACACCGGAGCATCTGCAAACACATTCCTCAGACCTCCACTTACCCCTGGCTGGCCGGGTAATAAAACATAGCCAATTAGGCTTTACTCCTTGCTGCGCGAAGCCCTTCTCCTGCTGCTGAGTGTGATTTGAGTCTGAATAACTTCCTCTTTGACTTCACCTCCTGAGAAGAGGTGGATGAGCCTCTTCGCTCCACCTGACAAATAGTGGGAAGCCTCTCCGGAGTTAGTGCCACATCTGTTCGTTAGCGCTGTACCCGACGCCCCGACGGAAATGTCTCCGTCCTCTTGTCTGTCATGCTGCACAGTACAGCAACCTGCAGGCGTTTTTTTGTCCTGCTATGAACAGCGATGATCAATTCCGATCGTTATTTTCAGGCATTTTTTTGTCTTCATAAGAGAACTTGATGAAACATTTTAAAAAAATATTCCACATAAAAACCACTGATGTTGCTCTCATGTGGTCTGCTGCTTCACCGTGCCGCCGAATTCCTGCTTGTATTTCTCTTTCTGATAGAGCCGAAAGAAGAAAAAATCCCCTCAAACTGTGAACACACTTATAATTATTATTTCAGAAAAAGCATTCACAGGATCTGCTGAGGCTTCACTGTTGAGCACTAATTGCAAAATATAAGTTATACACACTCATTTCTGGTTGGAAAATATGTAAGGATGAACACCTGAACGACACAAAATTCCCTTTTTCTGCTGAAAAACATTTCAACACACTGTCAGCATCAGGCTGTAGCCATAAACCAAAAATCCGGTTGGTAGTTGGACAATTTTATGAATTCACTGACATTTTTTGAAATTATAAACTCCACTTGCAAATGTCGAGGTGATAAAGATGCAAAGAAAACTTTACTGCCTGCTCCTTCTTCAAGTCCTCTCTTCCCGTATAAAGTCTGTGAATAATCAGCTCCCTCTCCTCGGCGGCAGTATGGAAAGACTTTCTGCTGCTTGAAAAAAAATGGCAATCAATATCAGAAGATTGAATGTGCAATTCTATAAAGTGATTGAAAGTGGTTACTTCATGTGAAGGTTCACTGACAGCTTTGCTGAAGGGTTTTCTATCAAAGATCTGCTCAGATAATCTAGAAGTCTCGCTTCATTTCACACGGCTGCTGTGAACTACAGCTACTTGACAACCATTTGAAATCTAACAATAAACATAGGATGGTTTGCAAAATCCAGTGATGCTTCATCTCCTACGTTTCTTTTCACCTGTAGATAACTGTACAATGACTTGGTTTCTTTTTTTCTCCTGATGGTGTCAGATGTGTATCAGGATGGATGATGAAGTTTAATCTGCTTATTGACGTCCATGATGGGGATCACGTCTGATTCGCAGGAAGTTGACGTTTCACTTGTTCTGATGTCAAAATCCCTAAATAAAAATGATTTAAATGATGCAGCATGTATAATATTAAATAAAATTCATCTTTATATACATTTACAAGAGCTGTTGCAGGAATGTATCATCACTTGTAGCAAAAATGCCAAAAAAGCAAAGTGCAACATTTATCGTTAACATAGCTGCACAATGAAGGAATTCGTGACCTGGGTGAACGTTTGTTTTATTTTCGTCGCCTTCAGATACAAATAATCTGAAATGGTATTCGGATAAGTGTGATCAAAGTGACGCTGACGTCTGTGTTTATTTTCTGTGCGACATGAGGGTTCCTCAAGGAGCTGTGAAAGGAAGGACCAGAAATTTCCAAAAGCTCAGACCAGTCTCTTCTTTAATCCTGTCGGGGCTTATGCGTGCTGCATGCACGGCAGCCGATCCATGCTGTCTGGATACATTGTCAAGTGAGATTTTGGAGACAATTTAATCCCTCCCCAAATCCTGTTTTGTTTGCTGACATGAAACAGTTTGTCCAATAAAACCTCAATCCAAAGGAGACGAGGGCTTTAGAGTAATAAGGTTTTCATAACCAGGATTTGATCTTTAAATATTTGCTATTAGACATGGTGTGGTGTGTGCACACGTTCTTCTCATTTTAATTAAACTCTGAGTGTGAATGCCTGTTTATTGCTTTTCGTATTATCTTCTCTCGATTTTTCCCCCTCTCTCTCTCTCTTTATCTCTGTGTGGACAGTGCATGAGGTAGAAAAGGAGAGAAAAGTAGAGAGGGAGATAAAAAAAAAACAACAGGAGAAAGGTAAAAGAGCTGATGGGGTGCAGAGAAACTCAGAGGGTGCAGAGAAAAAACCTCGGATGGAAAAGGGGGGGAAGGCATCTGGAATGGAAGAGAAGAAGCGAGCAGGAAGGAGGGGGAGAGAACGAGGAAAGGATGTAGAACTGCGGAAGGAGCGAGATGAGGAAACAGAAAGGAAGAGGATTAGTGCTCATGGAAAAAGAACAGGGGAGTACGTGATTGTAGAGGAATGAAAGGAGAGCGAGGAGCCCAGTGTTTGTGTCACAAGGTTTATTTAGAGTTTATTGTTTTGGCAAAGCTCCAGACGCCCTTCCCATATTCCCTCAGCACACACGCCTGTGTGTATACGTGTGTGCATGTACAGTATGTGTGTGTTTCTTGGTTGAAGTGTATAAACCTGTTTGCACCTGAATGAAAAAAAAACACTAAACATTGATAGAAAGTTTGCACTCTTCCCCCCTCAAAAAACAAATACTTTAAAGGCTCGTTGATATATTTACACACACTCGTACATACGCATGCATGCGCACACTAACTGAGCAGAAAATCTGATTGGAGAATGATGTTGCCATGGAGCCCCGGGTGGGCGTGGCTTCAGCATCAGCGACTGACTAAGCAGGAGCTAATAAATCATGTAGCGTGTGTGTGTGTGTGTGTGTGTGTGTGTGTGTGTGTGTGTGTGTGTGTGTGTGTGTGTGTGTGTGTGTGTGTGATTTGCACATCAGGGAGGGTTTCACAAAGCTTCAGTCTCCCAAATCTGGCTGCAGCAGCAGCCTCCACTGTCTGCCTGCTCGTCTGACCCACTTTCTTTTCTTTCTCTTCTCCGTTGCCTCTTTCTATCCTTCCTTCTTTCTTCCAGTCTCGTAATCCTTCCTTCCTTCCTCTGTCCATCTTTCCTCTCCCTGACACCTTCATTTATATTTTTTTTTTGTTTGATCCACTTGTGTGTTTTATATTAATTGACATGTTTCTCTTTTGTGAAAGTCAGTGAACAAGCTGCAGCTTGTTATTCATTTTCCCTCACTATCTTTGAATTCTTTCCCCCAATTTCTTCCATTCATTTTGTTCTTTACGCACTTTTTTCTCTCGTTTTTTTTTTTTTTTTTTCCTGTTCTTGGTTTATTCTTCTTTCATCAACTGAGCAGCTGTCTGCATGCGTCTGCTCGGCTTTCAGCTATGTAGACTTTCTCATGAGCTATTCAACAGCTATCCATCTTTGGTTTTTAAACTTTTATCAACCCTCAAGATCCAAATTTATTCCCACCTTTAGTGTCAGATCTCATGAAACGGGAACTGCTCGTGCTGACGCCATAGACATAGCATGCCTAAAATATTTCAGATCAGTTCCACTCTATTGATAGAGGCAATACAATTACCCAATTCCACTTCAAACACTGCGGAGGAGCCGCATTTCGACTTGTCCTTGTCGGAAGAGCAGAATAGCACTGGTATTGCTCATACCATATTATAATTGACCCAAAAAGCTCGCATGCACACGAGTACAACTCCAAAGTTAAAGCGGCTAAATGCCTTTCAGCGATCTTCATTTGTATTAGTTCATTGCGATTTCATTTTGGCAGAAGCCCGTCTGAGAGGTAATTTACAGGCTCACAGCATTTAGATTTCTAACTATTAGTCCAAATATTACACTTGACTTTCTTCGATTTTTTCCTTTTGAAGAAGGTTAAGGAGAGGGTTTTCAAATCATCTTCTCACTGAGGTGATCTTTTTTTTATGCAGATGCCAAACAAAGCCCTTGAGAAAGAGCTAATTTTGGATGAATTACAAAAAAATGTCATTTAGATTCAGCAGACAGTCTTCATCTTAAAAAAAAAAAAAAAAAAAAAAAATCCTCTTGTTTATGTTTTACTGCTGCAAAAGAAGTGATTGGTTTTATTCTGCTGGAGGTGGCGGAGCAAACAGAAACAAAAGTCGGTAATAACTGCATTTCCTTCGAGACAACACAAAGCAGGAACACAAGCAGGAGACGATCGACAGCGCTGGAAAAATCGAACGCCACGTAGAAATGTAATAATACGCCTACGTCCAGGCTTATTGTATCCAGATATCGTCCCTCTTATCTTGTGGGCACTCGCCCCACGTCGGCCATCTATTCTGAGTCGTGACCAGTAGTTAAAGAGCCGGGCTGATGCGCGCTGGCCAGCGTGAAGACGGTTATTGCTCTGCGCTGTGACAGTTTCACTGGGTGAAATCAAGTCGCCAACTGTTTTAGGAGCCTCTGAAGGGCACTACAGAGAGAAAGTATCACTCGTACCGAGCCGCTTTATCCTCCAGGTAGCTGATATTATCTGAAGGCCTTTACGATTCACAACACGGATATTTGTGTTCCGGCTGCCAAGACCTGCTTTTATGGCGGCTATTATTTCAGTCCACGTTATTTTATGCGGTCTGTTTATGTTGCAGAGGCTTCTGGATACTATGGAAGGGTGAGTTTATTTATATGGCATATCTTAAAAGCGTCTCGGAAAACTGTAGGTCGGGCATGAGAGTAAAAGATATGAGCAGAAGAAGAAAAGTGTCTGAACTTTTAGTTTAAGCTGCCGAACAGCGATATATTCGCTTTGATCCCAATACGTTGCTCCTTCGGCCGCCTCGCGATGTTTGGTTTGAAAACTCAGGGTAGCTGAGACGTCTGGGGGGCCAGGAATGGTCGGTGGAGTTCACCTTTCCACTGGTTAAGAGCACTTTAAAATGATTCACTCATTCACGCAGAAAGTCTCACGTCATGGCGACTGCCGTAAAAGTGTCTGCTTCATGGGCCCTTTGACGTGTGGGGGATTGAACCTGCAACCTTGTGAGTGAAACAACCCACTCCCCTGGCTGTGTTGAGCCATAATCACTCTGATGGAACATTAGCGGTATATCGGCAGTGTGTGAGTGTTGAAGTCTCTCTGGTTTGGAGAGATTGAGGAGTGAGGAGCTCACCACTGTTCCACCGTGCCAGCAGACCAGCTTTACATTACTTCACCACTGCTTGATTGACAATAGTTCGTGTACTTGAGTACGCTCTGTGTTTGGAGATTTGATCTCCGTCTTTGCCTGGCCATTTTACCAAGATGTTCTTGAGCAAGGCACCAAATGCCGAGGACGTCAACGCCTCGGCATTCGGCTGCATGTGTAAGAATAGCTGGATGCAGCTAATCATCATCAAGAGGTGCGAGAGTGGAAAAGCACTGGGAACAGACTATTTCAGTGAAGTTCATTTTCTTCGCCTCTGGCAGCAACAAGTCTGCACTTCTTTTAATTAATAATCAGTTTCTCGCCACATGTCAGCTTCACATGCCTGAAGTGCCCGTTTGTCCGCCCACAGTCGAAGCATCTTTTCCGCGATGTGTGTCCAAACATTGTTCCGAGTCCAGATATGTGACGAGACCGAGCTCGGGCTGTGGGCTTTCAGCTCACACAGCAGCGGCGAATTTACATCTCCCGACAGATTCTCACTTGTGAAATATGTGATGTTTTCACACATGAGGACGCTCGGTGTGGGAGTTATCTAACCCTCCCCATAAGATCATGAAGAAGATTTGTGATATGTTGCAGTGTTTGTTGCCTTGACGTGCAGGTCACTGGGGTGTAATCTTTCTCTGAGCGAGAGCTCTGTTAGGAATTTACCTTTTTGTGATTATGCACTCCACATTTTGAAGAAACACTTTTTTTCCCGGTTAGTCAATTTAGCAGCGGCGGTAGAGCTCATAAATCTGAATCCTATTGAGAAACCAAAAGGAACAAATGTTACACAAGGTGCATCACAAAGATGTGCTTCTGTATTGTTTCCTTTGCCTCGAGCAGAAAATAAGGCAGCGAAACGTGAACTCCAGCAGCTAGAATTTCTGGGCTTCGTGTGGCCACTATCTTACAGGTACACATTTTCAGCAATATAGAGCATTTTTATCCATTTAGCCTTTAAACCTGCACAGAAGTGAGGACACAACAAGTGGATAATATTAGCTTTCATCCCAGCTGGCTCGTCTCGGAAATGTGTATGTGTATGTCTGCTCCCCTTTTGGCTTTCGTCTGTGATCCACTCAGCAAATGAGCCACTTTGAGAGAATTTTATAGCCTGAAATAAACTGTAACAGCAGTGAAACAATCACTGACTGGGCACCCAAATAATGTACTCAACTTCTCTTAGTTTAAGTGAGCTTTTTTTTACATTCTCGCCTTCTGATAGAATAAATTACTATTTAAAAAAAAAAAGCTGCTTTAAACTTTCAGCTTCTGTTATTTTTATCTATTTTCTTTATGCCTTTATTCAATTTCAAGCCCAGTCCGGTAAAGGTTTGTGCATATAAGAATGAACGCAAACTTGATAGTGTGGGAACACATGTGGGAGCTCACCATATAATATATTGCTAATATATTTATAAACAATGTGCAGTGTGATTCACTTTGTCTGAAAATGTTTGCATTGCTTATGATTGTGTATATTATTAAAGAGGAAAGTACAATCGGCATTGCTTTGAGCATCGGCACTGGTGCTGTTATGTTGAGAGTCATTTCCTCAGCTGGCCCAACACGACTTTTATTTGCATCTTTATTATGAGATATTTTCTGTTATTGTCTGTAAAATCACATCTTCTCATATTTCGGTAACTCCCTCACCAACACGTCCGTCTTCCATGTTTTCGGTATCACTTTTCATGTGGTGCTTGTTTGGACTCAGTTCACCAATCAATCCAAATGAAAGCAAAGGAAAATGGGAACTACTCTGTTTTCATCAGATTGTTCTTATGTAAGCAGAGCTTAAAGCATGCACAGCTCTCATTTAAATACTCCCGTCTGTGTATTGTGTTACTTGCGGCATTATTCTTAGTTGATCACCCGCTTAATGCATGCAACACAAAAGTCAATTTTGTTTGCATGAGCATGCAATTTAGTTTGCTTTATCCAGTATGTTAGTGAATCAGTCCCTTAGGGTCATGGGGAGCTGGAGTCAATCCCAGCGATGAACCAGGGCAGCATACCAATTAGCCTAAAACGTGTCTGTAGACCATTGGAAGAACCCGACACAAACCAAAACAAAAGCAAAAACCATGCAAACTCCACTCTGTGAAAACTGATCCTGACTCAGACCCATAACATTCTCACAATGGCACGGACTGAAAATACAAAAGAGTTCATTCAGGCTGCTTTTATTGATTAATTTAATGGTTGTTGTTTTTTTATATACATATTAATGTGAAAGTTAACAGCTGGTGCATTTAATCCAAATGTGCCGAGTAATCCCTCCTATAAAACATATTTTAGATGCATACTCCTGTTTAATTATTTATTCCAGTTGGGATTGTCTTGTTAGTAATTAACCCAGCCTCTCCGTCTTGGTTTTAGGGTGATATTGGGCCAATTAAAGATCAATAATCCTGATCTTCAGCAAGCGGTTTCCTCACAATGGTGTCGGTGTGTTTGAGGGTGAGCGAGCAGTCGATGGTCCTCATTAGTAAGCAGCACAGGTTTGTAGTCGATATGCTGGGAGCTGAGAGGGTCAGATCAATAAAGATCTGAGATGGAAGTTAGTTGGAGAAGTAAAGAAAGAAAAGAGACTGTTATCTTCTTTATTATTATTATTTTTATTTTATTATTTTTTTTGGTCTAGTTTTCTATTCATTTCTTCTCTGAATTTCAGAACCGGCCTCAGCAGCATGAATCAGGTTTGTTTATTGTTCTGGTTTAGCTGGATTTTTATTCCCTGAGTTTCTGACTGTTTTTAAAAACCTCCTCACAGTAATTTACTTAGAATCACACAAATACAAAAAAAACACACACACACACCAACATGTTACTGTTTTTTTTCCCCCCCTCTCTGAACACACACATGCTTGTGTAACTCCCCCACCCTCTGGGTTTTTGCCCCTATCTCAGAGATCGCTTTGGGAATTTACCCAGACTGAAATTAGTCCTGCCCAGGGGCAACACACACACACACACACACACACACACACACACACACACACACACACACACACACACACACACACACACACACACACACACACTCACACACACACACACACACACACACACACACACACACTTTTTTAACGCTTTAAAGTTTCCATCTACCTGAAATTGTGCAGCAGATAACTTTTGTCGAAATGCCCGAAATAAATATATTTTAAAAGAAAAGAAAAAAACAATCGTTGACTGCATTTAAAAGGCTGTGAAAGAACCAACTTTAAAAGAGAAAGAAAAACGTATGATGTCGACTGTTTTTCCTGACGTGATGTGCAGACTGGTGTTTTCTCAGTGGAAACTTTAGAACCATGTGACAAACTCAAACACCGGTGTCAGATTTAGACGTGGCAAATGATTGAACAGATCAAAGTCATGCAGATGCCACAGTCGACGTTTACTCAACCAGGCATTGATTAAGGAAATACATATTTCATGATCGATTATAGATGCACACAATGGTTTAGTGATTATGTGTGAAGGTATTCCAGTTTCCTCTTATGGACATTTCCATTGTGTGCTCTGTAGGGGAGCCAGTCAACATGGCATCTGCCACGTGGTGATTTGAGTTGTTACATGATCAATTAATTGAACAATTATGAAGTTTAAAAAAAAAAAAAAGGTAACACTTTACTTGAAGCCCCCCTGCATAACACATTATAAGTACATTCATAAAGCATTATAATGCCATTATAACATGTGTAGCTATAGTTATAAACATTCATAGATGATCACAATGCCAGGACCTAACCCTAACCCTAACCCTAACCTTAATCCTATGCTGTATACTGCTGTATAGTGAGTTATAAAGCATTGTGATCATGTATTAGTGTTTATAACTACTTATAATGTGTTATAAAGAGGGGCTTCAAGTAAAGTGTTACCAAAAAAAAGATTTATGTGCTCAAAATTTATGTGGAATTTAAATAGATGAGTATGGAGTCCATCTCTCTCTCTCTCTCTCTCTCTCTCTCTCTCTCTCTCTCTCTCTCTCTCTCTCTCTCTCTCTCTCTCTCTCTCTCTCGCCCTCCTGCCAGACACCTGTTGATGTAATTAGCGGCTGACGACAGCCAGTTTGCGTTGGAGAGAAAGATAAACAGGTGGCTTGTGATTGTGAGCGTGTTTGCGTATAGGTTATGTGTATGATCCTTTACGAGAGAGTGTGTGTGCCTGTGCACTAATTAGGACGGGGAAAACATGGCGAGTGTGGACAGAGGTGATAATGTACATGAACGGGGAGGCGGTGTGAAGGTTATGGAGACAGTGAGGAGGCATTGGCTCGTCTCAAGCACAGTTAATACACTTGTAATGCTGATTATCTGCAGCGTGTCGTGTCATGGATGGATGAGAGAGAAGGGAGGGGGGTGTAGTGGTCGGGGGGGATTAGGGGAAGTGGAAGGATGGATGTTAAAGGGAGAAGGAGGCATGTTTTCATCTGTTTCCTGATAATAAATTTTATTTAAAAAAAGAGTTTTTTCCTTTATGATATAATGTTGCATGTCACCTCTCTGATGTGCTCGCCAAAAAGGAAATTATCTGCCAAGTTTAATTGTCGCTGGACAAATTAATGTCCAATGTCCAGGAATACGTCACATTAGTCCTGTCATAACCAATGGTCACGGGCCGGCGAACGTCTCACCTGGCTGGGTAGAAATAAATACGGTGAACAGAAAACATTTGAAAATGATGCCTTTATTTCAAACATGATTATTGTTACAAGAAAGCGATGATTGTTATCTGACATATTGAACATATTCTCAAACCGTCTCTGTTTTCCAGGAAATTTACTGCATCCATTTGAGAGGGAAATTGCTTTGACTTGCTGACTTTTTTTTTTCTTTTGAATATTTCATCAAGGCGCAGTTTTGATAAATCAAATGTTCCAAAACAGTACCAGAAATTGTGACTTGCTTTGGATAACACATGGTTGCTGACTTTGTTCCGGCTGAGGTAACACAGATTCCTATCAAACTTATCGGGTTCTTGTTTTCTCACTTAGTCTTTTATTTAAAATGAGGAAAGAAAGAAGAAAATTGTGGGAAAAAAAAAGCAATTTTTATTTGCCTTTTATCACCACGACCTTGCTAAAGCAGTCAACACAGACACAAGCATTCACACACACGATTTGGAGACAATCATAGCCTGTGTTTTCGGTGTTTGGTGTCAGAATGATCTCGTACGTCACTGTGCTTTTCGGTGCGATGATCCCTCACATCTGTGCAGACGCAGCGCCAAGAAGATGAGTCGTGTTTTATTTGCCGCTGTCAAACAAATTGAGCTTGTTGCGTCTGTAGGTCAACACGCCTAAATAAGAGCGAGACAGATGCGGTTAAAGAGCAGAAAAGCCGGACTGAAGTGCAGTGAAGTATGAAAATAATAGAAGAGAGCTCGTAAAGGGCAAGAGGCTGAAACGTACAGAGGAGTGAGGAAAGGTCAGAGGCTCACTTTGGGTGTCTTCAACTTAATGCAGGAACCTGATGGCAGAAAACTTAATTGAAAGACCTGTTAACCTTAGAACAAGTTCCCGCTTTAACATGGAACAAATGAGCTGGAGCACCGAGTTCACTTTATTTACCTTCTCCAAAGGTTTCTGTATAAAGCAGTCTCATTTGAAGAAAGTAAATCCAGTGATGTGCCTCAATTTTTCCAAGACAAGTTCCATAAAGGGTCAAAAATGTTAATATACACCTGACATTTAGTTCATTATTCACTAATTGGAAGGTAGAAATAATGAGTAGTGATTAAAATGTTAAATTAAGATTCAACTTGTGGTAAATGGGGCCTTAGTTCGTAATGGCAAAAACCAGTTCGCTCTGTCCGCCCAGGGCTACCATCATCATGTTAGCATTTTTTTCTTTGTCGATCAGCAGAAGAAATACTTGTTGTCACTGGAAGTGTTAATACTCACTTGCGGTTTGTAGTATTAGTGACCGTAGCATGTGTTAGCTAAGGAACAGTACGAGTGAACAGTGTTAACATGATTTAAAAAGACCTTTACTTACCTAGAACTGGATAATCGCCTTGGAGAATCGATATCTGTCAACACTTCAATCAGATAAGACTTTAACGCAATATATATTTACAAAGAAAAATCTTTGGATTTGATTAATATCTTGAGAATTAATTACAAACAAGCATCAAAAAAATTCAGGTGGAGAACTTAAAAGGCATGAAAATATCAAAGTGGAAAACTGCCTTTCCATCCATCTATCCTTTCAGGATGGAGGGCAGCTGGAGCCCAGCTGACTGTGGGTAAAGAAAGGTCAAAATCCTGGACCTGTTGGAAGGAAGGTTCGTCACACACACACCACAGAGAGAGAAATCACCTCACTCATACCTAAAGAGAAATTCAGAGCCTCCAATCAACCACACACACAATTTTCGGAAAAAAGTTCTTTATATGATGCAGCTGTTGAAACCCCTCTACATTTGAATAAAAGAAGTCTTTCCTCTCTCCTTGAAGCAGCTGAATTCCATATCTTAAGTTTGGAAAAGAGAGGTATGTTTGAAATGTTGGGGGTGGATCCAGACTCCCCTCCTTTCTCCATTTTACCCCCCACCCTGCGCTCCACTGCCCTGTCATGTTCACAGGCAGAGGTAGTTGTTTTTGAAAACGCTGCACACACAGTGTCCTAATCAAAGCCAGGCTCTGCACATTGTGTCCCAGTTGAGCAGCTATTTTTATCTGCGGCGCTCTAACACAGGGATGGAATGGTCAGATAGGCCAGGCTGACGAATCCATCAAGACCGGCAGATAAACAGTCGGTCTGCAGGAACACACGGGCGCGCACCTACACACCCCGTCAGGGTAAACCGTGGATCACAGATCACTCAGTGTCATGCAGCTTCCCTCCTGCACCTTTACCTGGCTCGCATGAGACAACGGAGTCTCAGGATTTTCTTGTTGTTCTGCCTCTTAATTACCTGAATGCGTGTCTGTCCCTTTGGCGAGTCACACGTGTTTGATGCAGACACGCATGCAGATTCGGTTTAGACACATGATTACTGGTTCAGCGTCGCCAGAGGAATCCAGTTGGCACAGATCCAGTTCCTGGCTTGTTAGCTCGGGATTCAAGTGGTCTGGCTTGGACCCAATTAGTTTCTCTCTCCCTCCCGCCTACTTCTATCCGGTGACTTTGTTGTCATGGCTGTGTGCTGTTTATCCACAGCTCCTGCATGCGCTGGAAATCATCACAGAAGGAGCAGCACGTTAAAACAGAGATGGTAAATTGTTTCTCCTCTACATAAATATCGGTGCCGCTAGTCGCTCCCGCTGCAGCTTTGTGCTGTCAGACCAACATAGTGGAGATTAGAAGGCATTAAACAGCTTTCAACCTATGTGATGTTCACGGGATTACATTTATAGAAAGGTGTTTGGTGGTTAAAGCCCTGACCATGTAACCTCAATGTACATGGTTTAAATCCAGCTCAAGCCTCATGCTGCGTTTCAAAACCCTCTTTATATTCCTTTTTTTTTTTGTCTCTCTCCAAACTGGTCCTCTATTCATTCATCTTGTTTACAACTAGGTCCAGTTTTGGGTGGTGCGGCACTGGAACTAACTGTGTGAAAAAGAAAGCAGCGAAGTTAAAGTGAATGAATGAAGAGCTGCTCATCTCTTCCTCTCTCCTTAAAAATAGGTAGAATAGTTTTTCATTAGCCCAGTGCATCCCCACCCAGACATGCCAATTCTGCAGCGCAAACATAAGTGAAGACTTGCCAACATTGTCAACAGGTTAACCGACAGGCAATAGGTTAACAGTTTCTCTGTCAGGGTTCATGTTCTGTTTGTGAGCGTCCGTCTCTTGTTTGGTTGCTGTTTCCCTCTCTGATGTCTTTCACCTGTGACTGAATGTGTGATTGTCGTCACCTGGTGGCTCGGGTATAAACTAGGCTTGTCTAGTGTGCTCCGGTCGCCTGTCTGTGTCTCTGTGTAGCAGTCTTGCTTTGCTTCAGAGCCTTTTTGTTGACTTTGCTCTCTTGATCTTAGAAGTTTTGGATTTTTGGCTCTCTCTTGTCAGTAAAAGGAGTTTCTTCACCAACCATGGTGGCGTCAGGCACCTTGAGTCTCTCCCAACCCGAATGTGACACTGCTTTCCACCGACCCCTCAAAAATTTCTCAGACGTCTATTGAAATAACAAACATGACCTTAAAAAGACAATTCTGAAACGTGTGACTGAGCCTGGAAATATGGAATTCAACTACAACTGTGTCCAAACATTCAATTGATTGTGTGAACGAATACAGATGTGTTCTCTCTTCGAAACATGTTCAGGATTTTTCTTTCAATACTCATGCTCTGTAAGCATTCTCCTTGTAGATGAAACGATTTTATGTCCATTTAGCATCCGCAACAGCCGCACGCCGCCTCTTTATGCACTTTCTTCTCTTTGAATATTATTTATCCACGCTTCTGATTCGGTGCCTGTCTCCATTCCCACCTGTCTCTCTCCATTCATCTGTTTCCGTCGGCCCGTTACAGTCTAGTTCTCGGCCCTTTCGCTCGCCTTCTTCCCTCTCATAAGCTGCCAGTATAAAACAGTAACACATGCATTTACAACCGCAGATTTTCTTTGAACATCCATATGTGTTTAACATAAACATGCACCCTCACACATTCATCTTGCAGCTCTATGTTCTCCATCCAGACGCACACACACACACACACACACACACACACACACACACACACACACAGTCATCTGCTGCTTATGGGGCCATATGAGAGCAATTTGCCAGTATGGAGGAGCAGGAGGGCGCAGCTGGAGTTTGTGTCTGAGTGGAAGACGAGTCTGGGTTCCAGTTTATTGGCAGGAAGTCGCCTCTTGACTCTCACCCCTTACTGTATCATTACTGGATGCAAACAGTATAGACCTCCGATGTGACTTGAATGGCTGAAAAAAGACCAACCGATGATAGATGTTGCTTGAAAAGCTGCTTTGGTCTTATTGACATTTGGCGTTCTTCTCTAAGAACATGTGGAGCAACGACACCATTCACAGCGCGGCACCAAGTGACTGAAGTGTGTATTATTTATAACACCCACTGACGGCTAAACTCTGGCGGTAAATGTTGTTTTCTGACACACACGAAAACTAATTAAAAAGATCACTGAGCAGCGAGTTTTTCCATTTTTCTCTTCAACAAATCTTTAAGGCTAGACTCTGAAAAAAATATGGGTCATTTGTTCTCTCTGGGCTGCAGGAAAAGAATGACATTGTTCCTTTTTCTCATGTGACTGTGCAGAAATTTTAACGGCGCTTGGCTAATGAGGAAAAAACGCTTTCAGAAGCTTTCCGTTGTGAGATGAGAGTCATTTTAGGTCAGTGTTAACGTTGGTATTTCTGATATTTCTGAGTTACCTTGATTTTGTATTGATATCTTTAAACATCAGACCTCAGCACAAAAAAAGCTTGATCTCTAAACAAATATATGGATATAATATATTTACAAATATACAAATATATGTATATAATATAATATAAAACTGTAGATGCTAGCAATGAAATTGATTTGTGATTTTTCGATTTGTGCTGGCTCTGATCTATTTTTTTCCCCAATTGCCAATTATTTATCCCCAAAGCATATTTTCTGTGCTCAAAATCCCCAGATGCTTCTTCACAATTCAGGCTTCAATACGATGCCATACACATTGAGATTATGAAGTCATCCATCTTCCATGCAAAATATGCAATTTTTACTAAAAAGCAAAAAAAATCACCCTCATAGCATCAACAACACATTGGTACTAGTGGTGAAGATGAGGAATCCCAAAGTAACTCATAGTTGTTATTCCTTAAAAGAAAAATAACTAGAAAAGTGAAAGAATGATTCTGGAAACCAGGTCAAAGAAACAGTGAAGCTCAACACTGCCAGACACACGCCTTCCTCATGTTCCTCTATATCCCCCATAAAAATCCAGTTCTTTGTTTCAAGAAGCTTCATCCACCGGCAGGATGTCTGGGAGGAGCAGCCGGTCCCTGTCGCTCCTCCGGCCTCCTCCGTATTGTTTACAGCTCTTACTTTTGTTTCTCATCATGGATTCAGGGAAAGTGAGTATTGCCAAGCGACGCACCTGCAGCGGTAACCAGACCTGCCCAGCGTCAGCCAACGGATCCGAGGCTTCCTCTGAGGAGGAGAAAAGGCCGTTTCCCAACTGGCACGGAGGCTGTCGCCCACTTTATGTATTCACCGAGCGTTGAGCTCTTTTAACAGACTCAGAACTCACAAACAGTGCTGCTACAACATGTTAAATATTCATAACTTTCACGTTCGCCCGGTATTTTATTCACATTTAAAAACTCTTTCCATTTTTGATGAGATCTCTTGAAGTTTTTCCTTGTAGCTCACCTGTAGTTTCACTTCAATGCTGCTTCCAGGAAATGATCACTCTGAACAGTATTTATGACCCAGAATCGCAGCATCACGTCCCTTTTCAGGGTCGTCGTGTGAGTAAATTTAGTTTCATCTTCTGTTACACGAATGCAATAAACAATGACTGCCAGCCACCAGAGATTGAAATGAGCGTGATTTATTGTTATGATGTTTGCAGCACATATGGACACACTGTTTTTGTAACCCTGTGTTTTCATACTCACATGACTGCCGCTCATAAATCGTATTATTCCCGCTGTCGGGTTCGTGTCCCTTCATGCACTAAATCGTGATGCCGAGGAGACACGTGCCGTCCTGGTCACGCATCCCCCCCCCCCCCCCCCCCCCCCCCGTTGCTTCTACTGACGGTGCTTGTGGTGTTTGCAGGTGCGTAACCTGTGCTACATGGTGACGAGGAGAGAGAAGATGAAACACACCCTGTGCGACCTCCAGGAGAAGATCTTCCATCTGCAGATACAGCTGCTGGAGGAGGACATGGCTGGAGGTGAGAGACGAGACACGGCGGCTAAATCCAGTCATCCAGACACCCCGGTGTTAAAAACCCGCTACCGTTCATTCGGTGCTCCACTCTTTCCAGACCCGCCAATACACACTCTGTCCAACTCAAAAAAAAAAAAAAAAAGCCCTACATTTGGGAAAGTGTCTAGCAGTTACATCCAAACCCTTGTTGCCTGACGATGGTGGGTGGACAGTTTTGGAAATGGCCTGTCATCATTTTTGCACAGTAGGCCACACTTGACACCTGCTCAGCACAGAACACTGGAATAATAGTCCAGCCGGATATTGTGACACACACCATCCACATAAATGGAGCTCGATTTTTCCAGCCACTCTGCACAGATGACTGACCTTGATGCATTTTGTGCTCTTGCTCTGTGATGGAGGGCAGCGTGAAGAATATAGATGATCGGTGGAGGTCAGGCTGCCGTGACTGTCGGTTATCTGCACAAAATAAGATTTTCTGTGGTGTTAGTGGGACCACCAGCTTCAAAGCTGTGTTTATTTGGCATTTAATCATTTTAAAATATCTATTTTTCCACTTCCTACTGTGGAAATCATCTGGAAATGGTAAGAAAGGGATACTTTAAAATTTTGTAAAAGCTTTATTAATATTGTGAACATGGTCATAGTTGACAAATTGTGATATAAATATAATGTATAGGAATTGTTTTTACTGTGCATATCTTTTAACATCAAACTTAGCCTGTAGTAGTTTCTTGACAGATAATCATAACATTGATCTACTATGTGATCAATGTCTTTTTGAGACTTTCAGTGCCTTGCTTAGTGTCTGAGTCAACTCAGCAATAATGAGACCGGACAAGAGAGGGAAATAATTCAGTGATGAATGGAGGACATCAAATTTAAAAACAAAACAAAAAAAAAACATGTATTTGCATATTATGATATAACACTGTGAGTATTCTTGTTTTGGTTGTAGTCTTGCTGCCAGAATGAATTGATAATGTAAGTGCACCATGTTGGCACATCGAGTTCAAATCACGGTTCCAGCAGGAGGAAATATATCTGATGTTAAAAACGAGTGAAGCCCGTGGTGCACGGAGCAATGACTTGCTATGGTGACCCATGTAAAAAGGAGCAGCTGCTTAGATACTTTTTTGAAATTCTAGTCAATGCAATACGTGATCGATAATCCCCTGAACCCAAAATTATTTCCAAAGCTGAGTAAATTAGCAAACCTGGAGTTGGATCATGTGTCCACGGCGTCGTTTCCACACAGCCTGAATCCTCAGCTGCTGGTAGCAGCGGCTGCGGGGACGGCTGTTATGCAGTTGACATTGAAGTACAGTTATTAGGAATGTGGGTGATCTGTACTTGTCTTAGTAAAAGGAAATCTTTTTAATTCAAAGAGTCGTGACCTGCAGCTGTCACGGCAGTGACAGTGAGAGCTTGTTGTCATGGCAATACCAGCGCCGTCTTGCTGGCATGGTAATGATAGTGAACTTCTGTCAGCCTGCTCCTGTGGCTGTTTGTGGTGTGTGTGTGTGTGTGTGTGTGTGTGTGTGTGTGTGTGTGTGTGTGTGTGCGTGCGCGTTGATGTGTAGTGAGAGTGTTCAATTTGCAGTGCTCTTCATTCCCGAGGAAGGCTCCACACACACACACACACACACACACACACACACACACACACACAACTACACACTCAAGTAAATCGAATACGAACACTTTCTCTCTCGCTCGCTCTCAAACTCCCTCTGTGTTTCTCACTAACACATTTCCAAAAGTACGCGCGCGTGCGCGCACACACACACACACACACACACACACACACACACACACACACACACACACACACACACACACACACACACACACACACACACTCTCGCAGTGCAGAGCTCCTGACTCAGCAGATTGCTGCCATCAGGTACCTGGAGCTGTGCTGCTGGCACTAAACAGCCATATCTATTCACACTGCCACAGGAGCTAGATTACAGAGCATCGTGTGTGTGCGTGCGTGCGCGCGCGCGCACGTGTGGGAGCAGCAGAGAGTGAAGGATGAGGTTGTCTGCTATAATGATTTGTCGTGTCCCTCACCATCTTTCCCCTCTTATTTTCCACTCTCCATTTCTCTTTATCCTCTTCTTTAATCATTTTCTCCTCCGTCTGCTTCTCGCTCCCCTCCTCATTTGCTGTGTCCTCTCAGGCTTGTGTCCCCCTCCCCCTCTTTCTCTCTTGGTTTTCATATTTTTGCTTGTTCTCATCCAACATGCAGTCTAAGTTTGTCCACCAATTGCGTAACCGATTCCACTCAGGCTGATAATATCATATTCGTGTGACTCTGAGCTGACGTTAGTAATAAATGGAAAAACCTGTTACTGACGAAACAAGCACGTCTTCATTGGTTGAAGCAGAGTTGCAAAAGAAAACTGCGAATGTACAGGATATAAGTTCCGAGTCTGTATCCGTGCATCACTTTTTCACTCCAGTTCAGAATAGTGTGACTCTAAATGCACAGCAGACTGAAAACTGTGTTAAATTAGATGGAATGACACTCCAGTGACATTGTATATTTTTGTCTATATTTTCAAGGTTTTACGTTTTCAGCTGGTAAATTTGAACTGGCGTCCACTCGCGGCAGCTGTGAGGGATTTTACAGCTGTGAAATCAGATTTCCACTTACCTCCAGATGCCCGGAGCTCCCCCTCCACCAGGATGCACTCTCCACCCTCTCTCTCTCCCCGTCTCCCCGCGGGCTTGTTTCCGTGTGGAAATCTCGAACATCTCTCCTCAAACCGGCCTTACGACAGAACCGCTAACCTCTGTCGGCCCGTCTTTCTCCCGCAGTACTTCATCTGTCATCCACGCTCTGTCTGCCGCTCCGTCTGTCTGTCTGTCATGTTTATCTGCCTGTCTGTCATGTCGTCCGTGCTTTCCCTCCGCCGGTGTGGTCGCAGCAAAGCGGACAGGCGGGCAGGCGATCTCCGGTGCTGAAGTCAGCGATTCAGCATCTTTATGTCGTCAAGGAACAAAATAGCTTAAACCTCAGTAAGGCAAGAATAATGACTCCATGAAGAAAGGAGGATCAGAGCGTGCTCGCTACACATGCTGTTCAAAAGTAGCACTAAAAAAAAAAGGGTTGTTGGTTTCACGTATACAAAAAATGACTGGGGTGAGTTACTGTGGTTAGATTTATATAATTGGTTTGGTTTTGAGAACCACTTGGTATTTTCACTGTCAGTGAGACTGAACTGAGGTTAGTTCAGGGTTTATTGAACCTTTTGGGCCCAGTTCATCAGAACTTTCCAATCAGAAGCAACGATCGCTTGACGGGGAAAGAAGATCACATTTCTGTTTATAACATCCAATTTTCTCATGAATGCAAAGAGGTTTTCTTGATGTTTTGAAGACTTCGCAGCTTCATCAGCTCTAAACCGGTGCCTGGCTATCCGGTGACATGAAGGAATCTTCACATGTATTACTATTATACAGTATCAGGCATGCAAAATGTCTCACTGGAATTTCCATGTATGATAACTGAGCATGCAGAGCGATGATAAAATAGCATATTTTTATCACTTTCCCTGTATTATGCAACAAGTCAAACAAATTCCTTTATATATTATATTATAAAAAAAACTGCACTACTGTAATTCTGCTCTAATATAATGCGCTGCATAGCTGGTATAATGTCACAAGAATAATAACATGTCAGAAAGATTGTGCCCACACAGTGATGCTTTGCAACCAAATCCACAATGTTACTCCAAATACATGGTCACCGGATCTCAGCTGTGTGAATTCACGGTGGCCCGTGTCCTAACCAAAACACGGCAGACGAGGGTGAAACGTGACGACATAATTTAAGAGGAGCTCCAGACCAACCTCGCATGTTGGAAGCCAACATGGAAATGGTGATGGAAATACGACCTTCCAGTTCTGGTTCATCCAGCTGGTTTTGTACTCGCCACTCTGAGCCACAGCGAAATTGAAGCACTGACTTATTTGTGCACACATTTTCTGATTCGCAGCATAATGCCTTCTGTATACCTAATATATAATAAGTTTACTTTGTATCTGTGTAGCAGTTAAGACTTTTTTTCCTGAGTCCACACACACATTCACACGATGTTATTGTTATGCAGAAAGTGCACCGCATTTATATTCTGGCTCAAACCCAGCCGTGACAAGCTGACAGTGGTTTGTATTGGCCCCTCTGATCTGCTTTCTGCAGAAAGTGTTGGCGTCTGTGTGTTTTTTATGCGCGAGAGTTTAGGGAAGATAGAGAAAATAAGGACGAAGGAAGAGGAGGATGAGAAGGGACAAGAAGGTAATGGGATGAAGGAGGCGGCGGAGGAAGAGAGGGAGGCGGGAGTTGTGAGGATGAGAGACGGCGCATGAAAGGATGGAAGAAAAAGGTGGAGAAAGGGAGGAAAGGACAGTGGGGGGATGAAAAAAAAAACTTTCTCACATTGCACTAATGAGCTCAGGTAAGAAATGGGACACAGTGACTACACACACTCTCTGTCTCACACACTCACACACACACACACACACACACACACACACACACCCGCGCGCTGCAGTTCAGTGCACCTGGAAAGAGGGAAAATTAATCACACACTTCAAAAAGACGAATCCCCCGGTGCTGTTGCACCTTCTAAACAAGGAGGGGAGGGAGGTTCAGTGCAAAGGATAATATAGCAGAGATTGAGGGAAAGGCGGCGGCAGAATGTAAAGACAAAAGAGGCGCAGAAAAGAAAAAAAAAAAAAGCACAGATCTGACAAAAACAAGTTTGAAAAGGTTTCCGCTGCTGATAGTTGGATTTGTGCGGAGATTACAACCTGCAGGGGGAAAGTTTCCACGCATTCAAGCAGAGCCTGCAGGCGTCCTTGAAAACCCCGAGACGAGTTTTCCTCCTTTTCCAAGCTGTAAAACATATAAAAGAACAAAATCAGATTAGGGAAGCGGGAGGGGGGATGGAGGGAGGGAAATATGTTGAAAAATGGTCTCCGAGAGATCATAGGATAAGATGGTGCCACTGACAAAACACACAGAAAAAAAAAAGAAATGATAATGTAGGAGAAGCGCTCCCTGTGGGAGCTCCCTCACAGATCCCCTGACGTTAATGGCCTCTGCTGTTTCAGCAGCAGCCATAAAATAAATTGGAAGAAAGAGGCTATGAAATATCTGGTGTACCTGCGCTCTTTTGCTATTTCTCTTCATATATTTGAAAGTCATACAAACATCACACCAGCTCCATGCAAGTGCATTTACAGTCTGCTCAGTGTTTGACGCCCACTCCCTTCCCCTTTTGTTTTTTCTTTTTTTTTTTTGGACTAAGATTCAGACTTTTAGAAAAAGTCCCTCAGCGAAACCATTTTATTCTTAAAGAAGCAGAAACACCAGAAAGTGTTCACCAAAAGCTGTCCAACTTTTGCGCAACAAAAATCATGTGGCGTGAAAAAAATGTTCGATTTAGAAAAATGACACAACGATGGCGTATGCTAGAGGAAGGATGCTATCAGCTATTACACACTGGTGTAAAAAGCTAAGTGTGTTCCGAAAACGGCCTCTGGAGGTGTTCACTGAATTGGAAATGTTCTTCTTCATCATCCTCTCCCGTGTGTATTTCTCTTTTCTACAGTGATTTGTCCTCGCGGTGTACCTTCTCACCTCAGCGCTGAGGGGCTAGCGGTGTACTCACACCGCATTAGCTCAAACTCCGCTGCCATTGCCGTGACGGAGTCTGAATTCTGCCGTTTAAGCCTCGGTGAGCGGCGTTCCTCAGCCGAGCTCATTCCACTGATAATCCAAGTGCGGCGCGGCGATGTCCAAACTGACCAGTCCCAGGCTTTGAAATCAGCTAAGTCATGTGTATTATAGGAATTCTCGCCGCCGCTCGCACCGGGGACTTCAAACGGCCCGGTTTGATCACAGTTGGGTGAGACCGTTGAAATGAGAGCGTAAGAACCGAGAAATAGTCATTCTGAAATTTCACCTTCGTTTTTGGAGCAGAGAAGTACGAGTGTATTCTGAAGAGCCACTGAACTTGCTCCAAAGCATAACATCGACTGAAATGTGGTCAGAAAATAATCTGTAAACCTGGTAACGGCCAGGAATGAAATCATGACTGATGATGTAGCAAAATAGAGAAACGCAATGACAACGGTATTTGAAAGAGGAGGTATTTATGTTCCAGCAATGCCATCCACTACACCTCAATTTAATAAGCTATCTACACAAAAACTGCGGACAAATGTCTTTATTTTCATAAAAATCTGACTTATTTCTGTATTTTTGCATTATTGATTAAACTGTGCTATTGTAGATTGGTTGCCGTAAACCTATTAGCATCAGTGTTTCTCTATCGATTAGTGCTGACTGATGCTTGTTGCAGCGGGTCTCTGCAGACTGAGGCCTGCATGATTCCTTTGAACTCACCCTCCTTTAATGGCTTTGTCATATTTTTGCTAGCATTAAGATAATTCTGGGAACTGATACCACCTGCTGTTCATTTCCAGGTTAGGTTATAAAAGATACTTCTTAAGAAGTGCAACACCTGGAGGAACAGCGCTGCTTTTTCATCAAGTTTCACAAAATATAATTGCTATAATTTAGTTTACATAGTGCTTTATGAAATTAAAATGATAAAACTAGATGTCTGAATTATTGAAGTCTATGGAATGTTGGGATTGAACACTTCCATACCCCATGAAAAACATATTTCCAATATTTGTTTCTGTTTGTGTGAGAAGAGCTGTGATTTCTGTGTTTTACATTGATAGAGGTAACCTACACAGTGTAGTCCACACTTTTTAGAGAGTCATCATGTCATATCTTGCAATTATCTGTGGTATCAATACGACGTTTGAATGACTGTGCAAAGAAAATACGACAAAACAAACGACTCTCCAAATAAGATTTGGGATTTTTCTGCAAAAAAAAAAAAACAAGGAGAGCCCAGTTGTTTACTGGCAATTCCCATTTATTACCCTCCAGTGATGAGCTGGTGATCACAGCTGCACGCGGCAGTACACTGAGAGCTCGGCGCTTCAGGAAGACGTGCAGGTAAATCTACCTGCCTCGGCGTTATCGCACTAAATAAAACAATATGTTTCCTCTGCTGTGTGCTCAGCAGACACAGAGGCTCTTCGTCAGGTGGAGGGATGCTAATAAAGTGTGATTTTTGAGACTCGAAGCGAGCTGTTTGCGGTCGCAAATTTTATGCCGAACGGAAGAACTGAATGCTTAATGCAGTTCAGAAACATAATGTTCTCTTTGAGCTTAAAATATTGATTAAAGTCAAACATATTAATATATTTTTTTGCTTTTGATAAATTCAGGATGCTGAATAACAGCTGAAAAAACATGACAAAAAAAAAGATAAAATCAAGCTTGTTAAAGAGATTTATTTGTCCGTGGTATTGCTTAATGATGTACTCTAACCGAAGGCAGCATCACCAGGTTAGAATCTCCAGGTTTAAATATAAATCTTTTTACTTTTAAGTCCCTTTTCCTCTCCCATTGTTGTCTGTCTCTATGCACCACTTCACCTATTTTATTTGTCGCATGTTGGTGGAGGATTGACCTTCCAGATCCATTCAGACACACAGAACATCCACACACACACACACACACACACACACACAACGCGATGAAAATGGAAGCATTTTATATCCACGCCTTCATAAACACCCGGAACAAATGGCTGTTGTCTTCTTCTGTCCTGCCAAACAGTCGGTATTGTATTCTCGCTGAACTACACTTTCACACTCTTCTTTGCTTTTAACACACACACATGCGCACACACACACACACACACACACACACACACGCAGAGAACGGGTCGTCTCAGTGTGAAATCTCTCTCTGGTCTCTCTCAGCTCCGTTCATGCATGTCCTGCTCCTCCATGCTAAAGTAAGCATGAGGACAGCCTACTGCTGGCTGTGACAGCCACACACACAATGTAGGAATTTACTCTACTAACTGACACACACACGCGGGCGCCCACACACACCGGAGATGCATGCTTTGTGCTTCAGAACATTTACAGGATGATACTATAGTTTATTTTTTGCTACATTAGGACGTGCATGCTGTGTATCTTGCAGTAATTGGAATCATAGTTTGATCCCCCAGTTTGGTTCTGACTGAAACATTTCAATAGCTACTGACAGGGATTAGGATTATTTAATCTGGACAAACTATTGATAACAAATAAATCCTATTTGCGTTGTCAAGCCTATGATTTTTCTTCTAACAGCACACTGAGTTTAGCATTTTAGACATTGATTAAAAAGTGATCGTCAATACATTTTCTTTTTTTTTCTTTTTTTTTTTCTCGAACAAATTCAGATGGCAGTAAGCTTCATGCGTACGTTTTACCTTCAGTCGCCGAGAGACCAGCTGCGTGCGTCACATGGTCTGCGTCCACCGCCTCACCCCGCGGTCGCCACACAGCAATATGTACGCAAACAAATCAAATCAAAAGCAGATTTTCTCAACGCCCTGGAGCTGTAATGACCCTGCAGCTGCCACCTGCTCTACCAACGTGCACACGTAATCACACATAAGTTACACACACACACACACACACACACACACATAGATTTCTATATATACATATATACAGTGTCTGTAAACACCAGTAACCTGTTACTGCCGGCATACTGTGTTGTAGGTTGAGAGAAAGCGATCATGGCTGTGTTTTACCCCTGAGGCTCACCGGAGTGTTTCCTCACATGCTGCGTGTGCAGACGTGTGTGTGTGTGTGTGTGTGTGTGTGTGTGTGTGTGTGTGTGTGTATGTGTTCTTGTATTTCTATCCTTGTCGGGGCCAAATGTCCCCACAAGGATAGCAAAACGTGGAACGACGTGCCTTGTGGGGACCTTTTTCCGGTCCTAAGTAGGAGAAACAGTGTTTTCTTGACCATGTTGTTGTTACTGAAAAAAATAAAAGTGCAAAAACATTTCTTTAGGGTTAGGCTTTGTTGTGGTGTGGGTTAGGGTAAGGGTCAGGGTTAGGGGCTAGACATGAATGGGAGTCAATGGACGGTCCCCACAAGGATAGAAATACAAGACTGTGTGTGTGTGTGTGTGTGTGTGTGTGTGTGTGTGTGTTAAGCACACGTGTGCTTTCAGTTTTCTTAACGCTGAGCACAGCAGTAATCAGTTACTTTTCTTTACTCTGAGGAATTCTCTCACAATTGATTAATAGTCTCTTTTTTAAGAACAGATTATTAACAGATAATTAATAAATGAATAATGCTTCAGAACTTTTTTTTTTTGGTTCACTTACGCAGCTTTATCATGTTTCCCAGGAGCGAGAGACATGCATCCGACTGTCAGTTTGTGTTTCGTCGCGTGGGCGTGTCAGTCTTCATTGCGTTACCTGCCACGCTCCCGACTGGAGGGGGTGAGCGGCGCCTCCTGGAGGGAGAGAGGGCAGCTCCCAGCAGGGGGGCGCTCTGCGGGGCTCTGCTGCATGTCATGCAAGATATGTGTCTGCATGCTCACACACCTGAAGGCAAACACTCGTCTTTTGAGTGGCACGCGGGGTGGTTTTTGTTGATTGTAGCGCAGAGATACAATATTTAAGACATGACACACAGTCTCGGGAGATTCATCCAGTCGCCTGCTCTCAGTTCTCCTGGAAAAACCTCAGAAGAACACCTCACCACGAGCTGTAATCACTCCCGTATTATTCTGATGAAGTGAAACGGCGTGCGGTTAATTACAGCAGCTGTTTCTATGAGATCAGTAATCTCTGGTAATGACGATGCAATGAAGCGAAAAGGAGGACCGCCGCACAATCCCAATCCACACGCACACACACACACACACACACAGAAGACCTACAACTTCACAGCTAGTTATTGTTGTGTTGGTTCAACTTTGAGGTTAGCCGAGGCTGCAGCTAATCAAGGCCACGTGCGTCCTGAATTTGACAGCTTCAGCCTCAAACTTTTACTAGAATACTAAACAAGCTTCACAACAAGCATTGACATGCATCCCAGGCGTCTGGGCTTTATCTGGGAGGAGCAGGAGGGAGAGGAAGAGCTGCAGCTTCATCGCCAGAACTCTTCAGGAAGTCGATACAGCGACACCAGGAAGTGCGTAGCTAAATCTTAGGACGAAACAAGTTTAGTCTGTCATCTCTAAGTGTTCCCGTCGTCGTCGTTATCAGGGTGACACCTGAACGTGAACAGATTGTTCACCCAGAACGAAGATAGCAAAGAGACATTCATTTGATTTTAAGAGGCTGTTGTCGCTATTGTAGCGACTTGCAGAAGAGTTGTGCTAGAACTTCTTTTTCTATCTGTTTTACGGCGTTTCGTCGTGTGTTAAAGTTCATTTTTTGATCTGGGACTGAGATTTCCATGGATTTTGTTTCAAACTTATTACTTTTATACCCAATCTGGCTTCAAAACATGCTGGGTTTTTTTTCTGGAATCCCTGAAAACACACATTTAGCTTTTTTTTTAATCATCATGAGGGCTAAAGCCACAAATTTAATTTATTACAGAGCCATCCCAACATGCTGTAAACGCCACCCCTGGAAAAATTCATTGTTTCTTATTCAAAAACATATATAAAACCTTGTCTTCTTCACCTTTTATTCTTTTTTCCTGCATTTTCCCTTTTATGAACTCTCCTGTCAAACTCACTTTGACATCTTGGTAAATATAAACTCAATCTGAGCAACTCATTAAATCAACATGTTTTTATTTATTGCACTTTTTTTACTCTTTCCATAACATTTGCTGTCTGCTACTTTCTCACCCAAATTTCACCCCAGAAGAAGCTGTTCCTCAGGCTCAGCGGCACGAAATTGAACTTAATTGAATAAATAAAGCAAATCCCTAACCTGAGCCTGTGTTCTGTGTCTCCCTGCAGAGAAAACCCAGAAGGGAGCAAAGAGGAAGCAGGATGGAGTGAAGGATAAAGGGAAGGAGAGAAGAAAGAGTAGTCCTGAGAAGAAAAAGGAGAGATGGAAGTCAGAGAACGGCTCCCTGCTTAAAGAGCTAGGTACGCCGTTTGTGCGTGGGCGGCTGAACGCCCTGCAGTGTTTGCAGCGTTTCCAATCTGATCAAACGCGCCTGATTGGCTGAACATATGCTCCTGTGTTTCTCAGCGAAGGGTTGCGTCCCTCTTTTGGCCTTATCGCGTTGCTAATTCAGCTCAGCTTTTGATGTTGCAATCTTTTCATGAGAGCTCACAGACGACACAAAGAAGCGAGCTGTAAAAGGTGGGAATCTGAAGTTAGTTTAGTTTTATTTCACCTTGATCTTGGTATTTGTGAAGACTTGAGTTTAAATGCAGATTGATTTGTAGTTTCTGGCTGTTTAGTTTTTCCTCAAACTTCATGCCTCCATCATTAGTTTTGGATCAAGTGTCAGGTTTGATTGTAAAATCTTTTAATATCAGTCGACTGCCGCTCAGCCCAGCAGCTCTCACCTGATCTGATTTGACAGCATAACACCACTCAAGGTGTAAGATTTAGAGGCTAAGGGAGGGAGAGCGATACAACAAGACTGGATGCTAAAACAATGTAATCCCCAGATAATGCCTGGCTGCCTCCTCTCAGGTTTCCAGGGATGAATCGATGGCCTTATTCCCGTTTACACATCGTTTTCAAGTGAAAATGGCAAACTTTCATAGCATTACGGCTGGTTTTTGTAATACCAGTCACTAAAAATGGAAATACTTTGAGAGAGAAACAGTAGTTGTTGCCGTACTGGAAAAAGTATGCGATCGAATGTCGTCAGCTTTGATATAAGAAATGAAAAACTCTCGCGCAACTTCTCCTTCAGTGCAGTTCATTTGTGGGAGAGCCGCGTCTGAACTCGTGAACCAGGCGGCTTCAGACACGGAGCGCGATCAAATTGACTCAAGAGGCCGGTTCAGCATGAATCAAACATATCAAGACGCAGGGAGAATCACTGTTGTTAGTGTGCGTGACAGAGAGATTCACTCTCACAGAACTTCTACGATAAGCTTTTTTCTTTGAGGTTTCTTTTATATCTACACGGATTTAAAAAAAAAATTCAATGAAAAAAGGTTTGAACTTATTTTTGTTCTTAATTTCAGCCTTAAAATATAAATGGCAAAATATTTACGTCATATTTCATGAATTTATGAATAATTGACAAATTAGTAAACATTGTGATCATATACATTTTTGGCGAAGTATACCATAAATTAGCCAAAATAAATCCAAACAGACCTCTATCTTTGCTTTGCGTGGTGAGTTTGTTGACGTTCACCAAATCAGATAACATCTCCTGCCTTCAGTTGCACAAATTTCAAATTGCGGATTAAAACTTTCCTCATTTTGGAATCAAAGAAATTTGGTTGAGAGATTTTGAATGTTAATAAAAAGTAGTAGAAAATTGTTCTGTGGGATCAAGAAAGAGAGGAGTGAGAGAGCGGCTTCTGTCAGTGTAAATCCTCATCATTAATGAGAAACAGCGACCCCAGTGGAACAGAGCGAGCGGGAGGCTTGTCTCTGCCAGTCCTCATCATCGCTCAGATAAGAACGGATGATAATAGCCGCCTGTCGCGTTAGAAGGTGATCCATCGTCACTAGTGATTATTACAGCCTCGCGCGACGCCGAGAAGACGGATATCAAATGGAAATTGAGCCGACTGTTTATACATATGAGGATATTTTTTTCGTAACCTTGACAGTTTACTGCCGCGTCGCCGTCGCCGCTGTCCGGCGCGGCTGAGAGTGGAGAGGCAGATAAAGGCCCCGGCGTCTCATTGGAAGATAGCTGATGGATGTTTGATGGACACACTGGAGACTGCGCTGATCGAATCTGGAGCTTTTAAGTTGTCGGCACGAGACGAGCCACCTGCCTGACTATTGAGGTGCAAATGAACAATTCGATTCACAAGTCACACTGATGCTCTGCTGTGAAACAGTGTGTCCGTCACTAAGCAGCGACAGATCAGGACTACTTTAGGTGGCGTGTGACGGGAGTGATGATTTCTTCGTTGCGCACTTTCTTAAGAAATAATTTGGGCTCTTTGCAGAAATGCATTGATTGATGTGTTGAGTCAAGGGTGCAAACGCCGCAGCCTGATTACGCAGAAAACTTTGAGTTTGAATTGAGTTCGTATCCATCTGTTCCCGCCCGTTCGTTACGGCGGCGTGTTACGGCGCTCCCCGACGTGCCTGCAGTGTCTGTAAAGCGGTGTTTTCTGACATCCCGTAAACATCGCCGGTGATTTATTCCCCCCCCCCCCCCGATGCAGCTGCTTCATGGGACAGTAGAGCCACGACAGCTCGATGAGAGCCGGTGCTGTCGGTGGCGGCAGAACCAGAACACGCTGTCAGGATCAAACACGATGTCTGCTCGATCCCTCCCTCTCTCTCTCTTCAGGATTTGCTTTCTCAGGCTATTTCACCATAAAATTCCACAAAAAAAAAAGCACACTGAATGATTGACAGTATGAAAATCAGTTTTTCTTTCATTTTCGATTTAAATGTTTTGAAGCTCCGGAAGCTTCAAGTCTTTATCGAGGCCTGAAACAAAGTAAATATATAGTTATCAAGCTCGAGTTTGAGAAAGCCAAACAGCAAATCCGATGCAAATAGAGGTTGAACTTGGTGGTATGTTTGTGTGGAGGAATGAGTCTTCTGTATTTCCAGGCATCCTCAAAGCAAACAAGTTGTTCGCTGTAAATATCTTTCATATGTGGGGCATCAAGTAGGTGGATTCCTGGTCTTACATAATCCTTGTTTTTATGCATCCAGACCTAATAGGTTGTAAAGTGTTCCTGCATTCAGCGAGAAGCTTGTGGGCTGCAGAGATAATGACTGTACATGATGACTATATGTGAGCTTTGATGACTAATTGCTCGCCGTCCTGTCCTTCTTTTGACTGTTTCGACGTGAATAAAAAGCAGCGGATCCACAAAAAGACGTACAGAGAAAAGCTGCATCAACATACCACACATGACGCCCAAAATGCATTAAAAATGCATGAGCGGGAAATCGCTGCAGCAACACGTAGGATGCGACGAGCTCGCTTCCCTTTCTGTGATCTCGGAAAACGAACATGACAGAAAGTTGCTGAAAGCTGTGAAAACCACCCGACAAAGACTTCACGCTGCCATCAAAGGGTGACACCTGAAGCTGCTCCGCCGATAACGAAATGGGCTCTGACTTCGCAGGGATTAAAGCGTTTTGCCGGGAATTACACACAGCGGAGCTTAACCTCGCGCCACTGTTAACGTTTCTGTTCCGTTAAAAAAAAGGCCGCATGTACGTTCACAAAGGTTCGGTTTTCACACGTAGAAGTTTGGAGTCCTGGCTTTGCGTGTCTTCTGAAACACACTGTGGTTTGTGTGTGTGTGTGTGTGTGTGTGTGTGTGTGTGTGTGTGTGTGTGTGTGTGTGTGTGTGTGTGTGTGTGCACGCGTGTGTTTTACATACTTTAAAAACTTGTACAGTATTGTTCCAAATTTAACTGAACAGCTTCGTGAGATCTGAAAGAGCCTCAGTTGCCTCATTCTGCCTCAAGAGGCTATTTCACCTCTACTTAGCAACTAGGCTTTTTTTTTGTGCGCCTGTGTGTGTGTGTGTGTGTGTGTGTGTGTGTGTGTGTGTGTGTGTGTGTGTGTGTTTTGGCCCACATACACACTGCAGAGTGGATTCCATTGAAGTATCTGCCCACTTTCTGGAGTTGCTTTATTGTTCAGAGCAGTATTTTCCTCCTGATTCAAATAAAACAGGTTAATCGGACTTAAAGCTCCTGCTGTAGAGGCTCCCAAACAGTTGAGGTCTTTCCCCAGCTGAACATTGACCGACCTGACTCACAGCTGGGCACGTTTCTCTTTTCATATTCAAGAAATGAAGAGACCGTTCTCATTGCAGCAACATTATTTCCAAATCAGTCCAGTTTGTTTCAGTTTCCTGAGAGTTGATTTCAGTCATTTTATAGTTTTTAGTCTCTTTTGTTCATTATTGTAAACGCAGTCAGGAGATAATGTCTTGATTCTCCACTGGTAGGAGGGAAGAAGTTCACACATGGTTGATTTTGACAGGACATTAGAATGGAATTTAGCTGAGTACAATACTTTGTTAAGCCAGGGAGGATTTTGTATATTTATTCATTTTGCTTCAGTTCACCTTGAGGTAATTCTTGTGCATGAAAATTAGTAAAGCAAGGTGATGCTCAGTTTACTGTGGCTTCAATGTTGACAGTTCTTTAGACTTGAAAGAAATGCAGGTAATAACAAGGTTATGTCAACCAATCCTGAAGTTGGATTGGTCAAACACAGTCAGAACAGGAAAACCCTGAAACCAGGAACAGGGATGGTTATTTCCTTCAAATCCAGCATTTGTCAAGAGTATGATCGGCTTATAGTTTTTTTACTGTTAATCAAATCCATGGTGTCAATATCTACTCTGGCTAAGATCTTGTGAGCCTTTTATATTCCCACACATGGTGATGATCTGCAGTGACGCAGCATGTCTCTCATTTCCCTATTTAACCGGGGCTGAACATCCCAGAGCGAGCTCTGTTTTCCTGTGGAAGTGAACATGATCGATGCACAGGCTGGAGATAACACAGGGCAGGGGAGCAGTTTGGCTGCGCCTCACTTGCTTCCTGTCCTGATTTTATCTCTCTTTCCCCCCACCCCCCTTTTTTTTTTATCTCTCCTTTTTCCTCATCATGTGCTTATGTTTTTATTTTCTGACAGTCAATCTGTCTGGCTCTGTGTTATGAAACTCTTCCCATTTATCTTTCCTCGTCTCTTTCTTTCCACCTGAATGCGGTGGGATAAGGACTGCGGCTTGATGTAGAATACATGCTGGGAAATCATCATTCAAACTGTGTTTCCATGACAAACAGGTCCTTTTGTGTACCCGCGACGCTGCTATTTCGTGCAACGGTATCATTTGTCTGCATTTCCGTGTCCGTGTGTGCTCTCTGCTGTCAGCATTTTCATATATTTATATGTAGCCTATCTCTTTCCCCGTCTCAGTGTGTCGTCTCTGTGTTTTTCTTTGCATGCTGTATGTGTTCATATCTCACTCTCTCAGAGAGTGTGTGTGTGTGTATGTGTGTGTCAGTGTCAGACCATCTGTTCTCTGTCGGGTCTGGTCCTGACTGTCAGGGCTTTGTCTCCCTCTCCGTGAAGATGACGGACAAGCATCACACCTCCTGCTCAGTTGTCCTCTCCTCTGTCCGCAGTATTTATGAGCCGGGGCTTCAGCCTCGTGTGTGAGGTGATAGGAAACCATTTTGAATGCTTTCAAGCGTCACCCTGATGCTACAAGTATCTTAATATTGTCTGCGGGCCCGGGACAGTACTAGATGTCAAAATGATTTAAGTTTATTGACCACGCACTGCCAACTTCTGTCTCCGGTGGGAAGAGCAGTAAGACAACTGTAAATGTTCTGAAAGTATGGATTGCATAAGATATTTATTTCACAAAGCGGTGCATTTTTGAAAAAAGTTTTGGCTCACGGACCATATGTTTGAGAAGTCTGTATCAGATAGTTTAAAAAAAATAATAACTTGACAGAATAAACTGTGAGCAATTGAAAGCTCCATCTTGCCTCCAACTATTTTAATGCATTTTTTGGTTATTTTGCTTCTCAGACTGATCCTCAGAAGGGATATACGGATGTTAAAATCACATTAATCATACCTTCTTAGAAAACTCTAAAATTAACAATAAATCCTCCTAAAATATTTTTGTATGAAAGGCTTCTTTTGAAAGTTTAAATATAGACAATTTTTTTTAATCAGTTCAGTGAAATTACACTGTTTTCCCCCTCGCGCAGCCTGTGGCTGCACTTTCTCTTCGTCTGATAGCTTTCAAGCCCAAACTTGTCGGCGCAGTAAACACTAATCACAGTCACATGCTCTTGATTATTGCAGTGTCGTTAGCGTGCAAAGCGCACCGCTTTGGCAGTTTATGAATAAACAAGGCATCTTGAGTTTGTTTTTCTTAGTTGTGTCTGTGTGTGATCTTTTTCAGCTTGCATGTTTTTTCCCCATCTGTGGATAAAGCAATTAAATGCAAACATCCCCCATGAGACCGTGAGCTTATCAGGTCTCTCCAAGTTGGCAATTTGTCTAAACCGTATGACAGTGTGTTCCCAGTCCTAACATCTCTCAGGACAGGTAACGTGACAAACGTTCCTTTTATACGTCTGTCCCATTTCACATAAACCGCTTCGAGCAGCCTTTCGACCTGATGTGGATGAGAGCTGCTGCGATGGAAGCTGTCCAGAGATTGCTGTGACAAGGACTGTAGAGTTTTGGCTTTGAAACATTGAGGCAGCACAGCCACCAAAGGGCAATATTGTCCTAGGAGTGAAGGTGTAGCTATTTACATTCACTATGTAAGAGTAAAGTTCATGAATGAATGGATATTCAAGATTAAAATTATTTTTAACACATGGTAGGTTCTTTTACTCGGAGTCCTGTCAGTAGTTCACTGTACCTGCCATTATTTCCTGAATCCCCCTGTTTGATTTGTCTTATTTATTTTGCTCTTTTTCTGCCGGCTACGCTCCTCGTCACTCCTTCAACGCTCCGATAAGTCTGGTGATGGCTCAGTTTTGCCTCCTGGACCTCCTCTCTGTTTCCGTGTTTCTATCTCTGTCTCTCTCGTGGAGTTTCCAGGGAGACGGCTGGCATCCGAGAACAATCGTCAGACTGTAGTCAGAGCTTTAGACGCTTTAGACCGAGCACTCCTCTCTCCCTCCCTCCCTCCCTCTCTCTCATGTACAGGCTCTGCTCTTGGCCCTGTCCTGCTGCTCGTGTATTCCTTGCACCGAATTAGCAGCGCTGGCTAGCGATTTGTTGCTCACAGCTACAACATCAGCTGTTCTGCAAAAGCCTGGTGCCTTTTTTGTAGCGGTGAGACACGCAGCTCCATCCCAACTCGTGCTCGCATGTAGGAAAAAAAACCCCTTTCGGAGGTTTCGGTGCATCTACGGCTTTGGGTTTGTCGCATTAGCTCGCTCTGGCACTGGCACTGAGATGTGTTAGCACTAGCCAGGTCAGTGGGAGGAGTCAGAGCGGTCATATGGTTTAAAAGACACAGCAACATCAGTCAGTATGCAAAATATCTTTAAAATTATTACTGCATATCGAACATAATGGAAAAAAGCACAAATGTATTTGTGAGGATTTTGATGCCACCGTCGAAATCCTGATCCGAATGGCCGGTGTGAAGAGCAGGAGCAGGACAGCTGTGCAGCTTTGTGTAAGATTTACAGCCCCATCGCAGAAAAAAGGGTCACATAAAGTGATAAAAAAATTAAAACAGGAAACACAAAAATCATTAGAAATGTGAAATATGTGTTTGCTTGTAGATTTAGGTGCATATACGGAGAAAGAGACCATCTGTGCTAATATAGGTCAAATGAAAGGTGCACTTTCTGTATTTGGTTGCATGTGAATGATGCCAAACAGCAGCCTGCAGAGTGGCGTGTTTCAGTTTGCTCGCCAGCCTTCCTCCCTCTGAACTCTGCTCTTATCTCTCTCCTGTATCGCTCCTCCCCGTCTTCCTCACACTTCTTCACTGTCTCTTTCTTTTTTTTTTCCTTCCCTCTGTCACCTATTCTCTCCCTCAGAGCTCTCCTGATTCCTGCAGAGACATGCTGCGTCATGGAAACAACCCGCTCGGTGTGTGTGTGTGTGTGTGTGTGCGCGCAGGATAGCTGGGTGTGAAAAGGCACCCTAACAGCACCTCCTGCTGTCCTGCTTGGTGGATCATTATAAGCATCAAGGACTTACTAGGAAGTGGAGAAAAAAAGTGAAAAAGAACAGTATTCTGCGGACTTATCAGTATGTATGATGGAGTAAAAACATTCAATGCATTCCTGATTATATTTATGTTGCACTGTGGGTTTTTAAGATGTTCCACATACGACAGCCTTCCAGTGTTCTTATTCAGAGATTAACTGCTGTTCTTGTCTCAATAAAAACACAAAGTTATATAGGTTTTTTTTCCCCCATTGCAGCAAATGATTCAACTACCTACAGAGCCAAAAAGGTCACAAAAGGAATTGCAACCATTTATGAGTAACATTTTTCTGCTCCCTTTTTCTGACCCAGGGAGAAGTGTCTTAACATGCTGTATCACATATGGTGGAGTTGACCGCCTGTGTTTGTGATCGCAGCAGGAAGCCGGTGCGGCCGCCCAAGCGCGGGTTTGCACTACAGTAAACCACAGAAGCCGATTCACCAGGCGTCTGGCTGATCGCTGCTTGGGACCAACTGTATTTCTGTGTGTAGCTGCACTTTGCTCGCTGTGCTGTGGTTGTTAGGATTCTGGCTGTGACTCATTGGTTTTTTTTTAACACCGCGCGCAGCGGCGATGGCCGAGTGCGGCGGTGCCGCTGTATGCCGGCGCTCCCGCGGCGCGTCGGTAACACATCTGTCATATAAGCTCGGCAGGTTGAAGTAGTGGTGCAGCGGGACACGTCCATAGCGCCGCGCTGTAAAGCACAACAGCAGCCAAACTCTGATCAACAGCCTCGTCCAGGCCGGGCTTCACAGCCAGGCGGAGCAGCTGCAGCTGCGCTCACGGTCGGCACAACGCTGCCAAAGATCTGCCTTCAGAATAAATGACGAGCGCTAAAGACGTCACGTTAAGTGCAAGCCATCTCTCTTTTCCGCAGTATCTTCAGAGCGTTGCCTGTGAGGAGCGAGAAGGAGATAAATCTTGTGAACTAACGTGACAGCTGTTCTTATTTACCAGGAGGAAATGTAAAGACAGCGTTAAAGTAAAAAACAAAGGAATCCAGGGCGAGAGCAGTTTGAGAGTTTTCAGAGGCTCAGATCTTCTTGCGTTTGAGATTGTGTAAACTGAAAATGTTTTTGTTGTTGTTTGTTTTACCCGCAGCGTTATTTCTACATTCTGGAATGTATGTAGTACTTCTGTAATAGCCTGTTTTTGTTTACCCACACACGCCCAGTCAATACGAGGTAGATGTTCCTGAACGCTATCCCGGTGTAAAGCCTCAGGATGCTGGACTTGGTGGCCAGAGGTTTCACAATAATCATCATTTTCCTTATGAATTTATCAGTTTACTCTTAGAAAAAAAAAAAATCATATCAAATCCAGGTTCCTACATCTGATGCTGTGTGAGCGGACATACACAGAGGTTAAGACGATGTTGGATGCTTGAACAGTATAATAGCTTCATGAATTTGAGAAACAAAAATAAGACTGATTACAATTTATTGGCATAAGCAGTGATTTGCAATTATATTTCCATTGTTTTTCCTGCTACTACTGCAGCTGCTGCTGCTGTTGCTGTTGCCAAATGTAGATCTATGAAGTTATGAAACAGCGACTTGATGGCTTCTGTCTGGCTTCTTATTAAACACAAACATTTTTAAGGTTTCAACTCTTTTGAATATTTTATTTTTTTTACTCAACACAGTATGTTAAACGGGTTTCCATCAAATTAATTTGCTTTCTCAAATTTTTTCCAATGTAAAGGTGGACGGAGTGAAAGACGGGTGTCGTCAGTTCTCGCTGTCCTCACTGCGTTGTTCATGTTTGAGTTTGTTTCCGAGTAAACAAGTCCGACATGCCACAGAGAGTCACGGCGCTTCGGCAGCACGTCTTACGGCCCGCGATGATCGAAAAGGAGCCACGAATCGCTCGCAATTACACAGATCCACGTGCAGACACTTAAAAGCAGGTGGCATTGTCTGCAGGCACACACACACACACACACACACACACACACACACACACACACACACACATGCTCATGCTGCCTACGTTCCAGGGCTGCGACATTACTGTACTCGTACACACACCACACTGCTGGAACAAGGAGACAGGATTTCTATATTTATTTGTCATGAAACCCCAGAAACTGCATGTTTGAGTTCAGAGCACAGCACTGTGCTCTATAAATGTCATCATGTCAAGGTTTTTTCTCTCAAAAGCACAAAAGCTGCTCGAGTTTGCGCTTTCGTTTAAAATCACAATCAACCCGAAGCACAATACACGAACTGCAGAGGTGTTATATGAAAGACAAATATCAGTTTGGAAATGTTATATTGCAGCTTCAGCCATATTTATTTCAAAATGTTCCTGTAATTAACATAAACAAACAGGAGTACCACAGATGTAGCCTCCACTTGCCTTGAAACGTTGTGGTCTGCCAGCTCACACTGAGGAATCTGTTAAATTGCTTCAAGGTGCAAACTGTACGCTGTGGCTGTTCCGACGGTGGAGTCTCTCTTTTAGTTTATGCACGGGTTTTGTCTCGCAGACAAGTCTGGGTAATTTGGAAAATGTCATTGAAATTGAATGTTTTTTTCTTTATTTTCCAACACTTTGAATGTGCAGTTTCAGCCAGAAGGTTCAAGAATAGGATCAGAAGTCTTCTTTTAATGCATTTTTCTTCATTTGAAAGTCTGTTCCAGCACAACCTGTCCGGTGTGTGTTCTTGTTTTTTAATGTAACAAAGAAAGCAGCATCTCTCACATGTCAGTCCTGTTTTCCTCTCTGTTCCTCCCTGTTCTTCTCATTCCCAAACATTCCCAACATCTCTGCTTCCTCCCCTTCTTCTCACATCCATCTCTTCTCTCCTCACCCAGGTTTGTCAAAGTCCTTCCCGTTGGACAACTCCCTGTTCGACAGCTGGCTGGCGCAGTCGGTGCAGATCACGGCGGACGACATGCTGAGTCAGTGGACCCTGGGCGCGCAGCATCGCGACAAGAGCGGAAGTCTCCTCTCTGACCAGGTAGGGTTTCACGCAGCGGGAGGCCAGGAAGTCCCGGCGTAATACCTGCTGCAGTGGCTGTGTCTTCGAAAAGCAGCAGAGGGCTGAACTCGAAGGTGGATTTAATGAGCTGCGAGATTAAAAAGGCAGCGTGCGAGCAGAGGCCGACTTCACCGAGGGCAGGAGCCAGCTGAGAACAGTTACATAAGGAGGCGGATTACATCAATCGGCACACATGACTTCATCCAAACTGTTGAAATCAGCACTAGTGTCAACAGTCCATCATCTCTGCAACTGAATCCCAATCCATTTCATCAGCGGGCGAAGCCCGCGCCAAGACCAGGCCCGTTTCAGACAGACAGTCAAAGGAGCGTGAAGATAAAAAGGTCTTAAAGGGATGAGGCGGCCACAAGGTAGAACAAAACAATGTCTGCCAAAAGAGGAGCGTGTATCATGAGCTCACTCTGCTTTACAGCAGCCTTCATTTAAAATCTGTTTTTAAAAAAGCTCAACTGACTGTTGTTGTTAAACCAATAGATCTGTCCTGCATTTTCAAAACATTTTATGGAACATTTATAGTTTGGGGGTTAAAAGCTACAGACAGGTAAGAAAAAAGTCAAAAATAGAAGATCTGTCTTTGTGATCATGAAAGAAGAGGAAGCTTATAAAGGCACAATGGTAGTCACAAGCTGCGATAAATTGTTTTCTTTTTCTTTTCATTGTGCTACAGTAGTTTTGTCAGGTGCCGTAAAACCAAGTTTTTATCATGCGCACCTTTTTACTGGGAATTATTCCGACTCCGTGCCAAGAGATTGCAAGTGATTCCTCACACAGTAAAAATATGAGTGATTGTATCTGTTTAGTGGTGACGCAGAGTGTAAATGTGAGTTTTCTTTATGCCGGATGCTGGATTGATCTGTGTGTGAGCGAGTGGATAATCAGAGCCGGGCTCGGTGCACCGTGGCTGACCCGCTGCAGTCCTCAGGACTGCGATGTTTGTGTATTTATTGATGGCTCTAAGCAGAGAGCCATGTATGCAGCAGCCTCTGTAGGCGTGCTGGGGAGTGGACGACAGGAGCGTGTTCACTTTTCATTAGAACAGACCCCTGATATCGACAAATAGAGACGTTATTGAGGTGGAAGGGCGCAGTCTGTGTCACACTTCATTCAAACTGGCGGTGACAGCTGCCATGCGAGGTCTCTCACAGGATTACATCTGTTGCGCAACACCGAGTCCGGAGTCGTACATTCAGTGTTTTGCCCAAGGACAGGGGATCGAGCCGCCAACCGCTAAATTGGAAGATGACCCACTTTACTAACTGAGCCCCCCCCCCCCCCCCCCCCCCCCGTAGCTGACATATTTACAAAAAGGGAAAACAAAATTTTTTACAAATCAACAGGAACATCTTATGAAGAAATAACACCTCACAGCACTTTGAGAACACGCCGGCTTTGTCATTTAGTTGTTGGTTTTTTTTCTTCCCTTTTTTGCTCAAAAACAAAATGTGACATTAAACGTTCACATCCTGCGCTGGTAAGCTGTTGGAAATGTGGGTAGCCGCTGGTGGGTGGAAGTCTTTGTTCCAAATTATTATTTGCAGGAATGTGAAAGAGAAATCCCAGCTACAGGCTAATTAATTGTTGCATTGATCAACTTGCCAGTACTTTGTGTCAAACTCACTGCACCTTTTGAAACAGACAAGCAGAGCTCTGTTCCCTTATTTTTTTTCTCCTTTTTTGTGTAATTTCCTTTGCTTGTTATCATTTCTCACTTGTTTCCTCCTCCTGTGACGCAGCTCCTGCAGGGCGAAGAGAGTCTGCTCAACCTCATGATGGAGAACTCAATGCAGTCCACCTGGAAGACGCCACAGCTGGGCCGCAAACCGCGGGGAGGCAGCAAACCCCGGGCGCGCCGGCCGCCCACCCCGCCCGCGCAGCCTCAGACGCACCTGTCGGCCGCCGCCGCGTCCGCCGCCGGCAGCCCGTCGATGACGAAGAGCCTGTGGGCCAGCGTGGCGGAGGAGAAGTCCAGCTGCGCCGGCCGCAGGGGCGAGCGGTCCAGGAGTTCCTCGAAGAACGGCCACCACCACCACCTCCACCACCACCAGACCAGGAGCTCCGACTTCCACCGGGAGCCGCCGCCGCAGCCGCCCATCTCCAAAATGGACTCCTGTCACATCTCGGAGGACCACGGCTCGTGGGACGGCCTCCACACGGGGAACGGCGTGGCGTCCGGTTTCACGGCCAGCACGTCTCCACTCCCGGCCTCCAGCCCCGGGCTCACGGTCCCCGGGACCCCGCGCCTCCGTCCGTCCCGCCAGAGCAAGTCCAGAGGGCGGGGCTCGGGCGGGGGCGGCGCCGGGCTGGAGCCGGCCGACCTGCCGCTGGTGAGGAAGGACTCTTCCATGTTGGACAGTGCCGAGACTGACGGATACTTCTCTGACGGCGAGCAAAGCGATTCAGACACGCGGCCCGGGGACGCAAGCTCCGCCTGCCACAGTTGCATTCTGGGAATGAGGACCTGCTGAGGAGGAGTGTGCTGGCATCCTAATAAAACTGAGACTCAAACGGACAAATACACACACGCACACACACACACATACACACACACACACACACACACACACAGTTTTCCAAGCATCGTCCTGCTGGCTAATTGTTTTTCCATCTGTGCCCGGTCTGTAAAACATGGCTGGATGGCTCTCTTCAACCAAATCCCCGTCATATCTGTCAGAGGAAACTCTTCAGCTTCTAACCTGCTCTGTTTTTTCGGGGGGGAATTTGAATGTAGCCGTTTGCCTAATTGTACCGTTAAAGCTTCTCCACTGGACCGCAGTTTGTTGTTGGCTTTCCATAAGATGCGAAACGTTCAACAAATAGGAAACAAACGTTGCTTTTATTGTTTGTTTTTGTGTGTGTTCAGTTCCGTTTCGTTTCTGGGGGTTGAAGTACCCGGTTCTGGCCCCATGTCTGTGGTATCTGCCAGACTTGGGAACAAACACTTTGGGGCATTATTATTATTGTTCAAGCTGTTTTCAGGGTATGCTTCACTCCTGGTCTGTTCAGGCCCGAGACGCATCCAATGAGTTCTTGTTTTCTTGATTGTGTTCAGTGCAAAGACAATTTCACTCCAGAGCTGGTCTGAATATGTACAGACGGTGACATAGGACAAAACGTATTCAGCATTGAGAAGCACAACTGATTTAGTCATAAGAGCTGTAATGTAAGCACTTGTGTGTGTATAATAGATGTTCATTCAGGGTTGGGGTCAGTTATCTTCCTGTTGACTCCATTGCAAACTGTACACTGAAGCCTTTCGTGGTCAGATTTACTTTCGATTCTTTGAAGACCTTCCAGCTTTTCCCAGTATTTGAATAGCAAACAGATTGACCCCAACCCTGGTGCCCGATCCGATTTTCACACAGAGACACAAACACAAACATACTGACACATAAACTACGAGAAAGAAATCCCCTTTTCTTACATCACAGCCGTTGTTGAAAATTCTGATCTGACTTTCATCAGCTGCTTTCAAATTCTTCCTAATTCAATCTGTTTGGGTTTTTTTCGTTGTTTGTTTCTTTGCCCAAATCCTTAGCGAAGAATCATTGTAGAAACTCTGTGCCTTCTGTCGCTTGCCCTGTGGCCCTGCCTGAACCTTAACCCCCACAGACCCTGTCGATCAACCAAACAATCAGTGAGTGGATCAATCAGTCGTTTGTCAATCGGATTTGTAACAATCAAACCAAAAGGAAATCGTGCTGGGCTGGCTACCCGGTGTCGCCGGCGTCGGGCTCCTTGTCACCTTAACAATTGTCTTAGTGCCTGAAACAAGGATGTAAATGCAGCATTTGCCATTTATCAGAAAAGCATCTGCAGCCATGAGCAAAGCAGAGCCACTCCGTACTATCAGTGCAAAGCGCTGCTTACTCTTCTGTGCCCCACCCCCCCATCCCCCCACCCCACCCCCTTCCCCCACCTACCGCCCCAGCGTCACCACTGCACCCCAGAGCCGCCCACAGACAGAGTTTGGCCAGGTTACACTCTGAGAGAGAATAAAGCCATTATTCCAATGTTACGTGGGGGAAAGCTTCTTTAGTTCCTTCCATCATTGTTACATGACTTCAGATCATTCTTTTTTTTATTTAGACTCGTGAGAATCAACTCAAAAGGGCCAGAAACCCGGGACTTTTTAAGAATTTTAAGAATGACTCTTCAAAATAAACCATATTTACACTCGCCCCCACAATTGGAGAAAGTGGAGAACATCATATTACTTTTAGATCAACAGTTTTCTTCAACTTTGGCAAAACCCTGGGACTGGCGGCGTACTCAGGCTGACCAGGATGTGTTTATGTCCTGACGGTACAAATTTACAATTTTGATCTTCAGGCTTTTTCTAGTCTTTGTGCACTTGTTTAATTTACAAATTATTAGTTGTATCTTCCATTAATTGAAAAGCTGCTAAACCGAAGCCCACAAGTTAAAATCTACCTTAAGTGTCTACACAGTGTTTAATATTTAGTGAAAACAGCATGTGTACTTTTTACTGCTTATTCACAGATTTTTGCATCGAAACTTTCTGAAAGATTAACTTACTTAATGTACTTTTTAAAGTAATTTGCCAGAGAGGGTACGTTAGTGTACTGGTGAGGACTAATATGAAGATTTCTAACACTGCAGTTTTGTATTAAAAACAAAACAGTTTTATATCATTGACCAAATTTATCCCCGCTTGCTTTTTCAAACGTCTCCCCTTTTTTCAGGTTAATCTTAGAGGCTACCAGTGCACAGTAGAGGAATTAGTCATGCTTCAGAGGATCTATGTGTGTCTATGCAGATAATAATACCGGTGTGGTGAGATCCAGCAGAGCACTGAGCAGGTTTCCGGCACCAGCACGGCTGATGCTCAGGTCTGACCCGGCCAAACTCTCCTCCCGGACGGCTCTGCTGCACGCGTTGCTCCTCCTAGACAATACAAGTTAATCAGCTTCAGAGGCCTGTGCTCTTAAGTTCTTGAATTGAGTTATTTGTAAATTTGTTTTTGTTTTTTTGTTTTTTTTGTTTTTTAAGACTTTTTGTTTTTCTCTCAAAGAGTTGTATTTTGTACCTAAAGCAGTCCATGGTATTCTCAGGGGTTAAAATCTTTAAAAAAAAAAAAAAAAAAAAAAAAAAAAAAAAGAAGAATAAAAGGTTGTAAAATTTATGGAGAAAGCAACGTAAGACGTAGATACATATATATATAGATATATAGATATACACATATTTTATATCATATACAGTATATATATATAAAGTGATGTGTGTATGTCTAGGAACTTCCTTATTTGGCAAACTTTGCTGTTTGAACTCCAACATGACTACTACTGAGCATGCTCCTTCTCTCAGTATGACCACATGACCATCAGGCCTGGGTTCAATAGTCTCAATGCTTCATGCTCGTTTGACCGTGTTCGTGTTGGCAGACGATCTGGACTGTTTGGGTTTTGTTTTCAGTCTCACACCGGTCCCGCTGTGGAGACTCCACTCCTCTGGACCAGGGGGTGAAATAATCCACCGCAAGTGATTTTAAGGGCTGTTTGACCCAGGTCTGATGAACAGATGTTCAAGTAGAAGTGCACATCCGTTCTACTTCCTGTTTTTTTGTTTTTTTTCGGTTCTTGTTTTGTTTTTCTGTATGGACAGCTTCTAAACTAAGTGACCACACCAAAGATCAGACCTGTGTATCGAGGCAGCATGTTTACATCTTATCTACTGCAACCCATTCACACACGCCGCCGTCTCTGGATTTTAAGACGAGGAATGTTAGATAAGGTGTCAAACAACTCGACGCGCCGTCCGGGTCCGCTTGGCTTCACCTGATTCAGCCCAGTTCAGCCCGAGGCGCGGCGTCCCGTGGAGATGCTCCCGCGCCGCTGCCGCCAAACCCCCAGCCTGGACTCTCACAGACCTACACATGACGGAGCCTCACGAGGGAAAACGCCTGCTGTCACTGGAACAGGATGGTGATGGTCATCAAACGCAGACTCACACGTTTTAACCGATTCTCTTCAGAAAAAGCCAAATGCTGCTGAATGAACACAACATCTCTCTCTCTCTCTGTCTCACACACACACACACACCAACACACCACACTGAAATAAACAGCAGAGCTGGTATAACAGGGTTCTAATGTACGAGATGACTAGTTTTTTATGTAAATGTGGTCCTGACTGCATCAGCAAGAATGAGCTTACTGGGAGTGACAGCAGGAGAGTGTTATCGCAGGTGGCAGTGCTGCGTCTCTGTCTTCTTCGTCCTTCAGGTGTAGCCATCGTAGAGGGTTCTCATTGTCGTGTTGAAGCGTGCAAGTTTTGTCTGAGGCGTTTTTTTTTTTTTTTTTTTTTTTCCGAAATTTCACAACGGCACGGACGCAGGACAGATGGCGGATTTTTGGACTTCTGCGCTGGCTATTCCAACTGATCATGCAACAACACATACGACAACAATAACAGCAACAAGGCTTGTGTTCTGAAAACGAGGACGTGGCGCGGCGTCACGACAGAATCCTCTGCCGGGTGGTTGTTTTGCCATTCACGTGTGGCTAAGAAGGAAAAATGTAATCTTGGTTTCAATATTCAATGTTTAAAGTAGCCTGACGTTGTAGACAGTGGTATTAGACAAGGCCTCTCATGTACGGCCTTACTCATGTAGTAGCAAATGCTAAGGCTGCACAGTGCCGGTCGGGGGGGGGGGGGGGGGGGGGGGGGGAGATCTTCTTTTTGCATTTCTACCGGAGGGTGTTGTGGAGTTGTGTAGGTGTGCAGCTTCCTCCTGCTTTGAAGTCCAATCTGAATCCAAGTACAGCTCTATAGACCGCATTATTATATGTGGCTAGTTATACTTTCAGATTCTTTTTTTTTTTTTTTTTCCGCCTCGTTGCTGTGCAGCCTTAGCAAGCACAAACTGGTTATTATTATATATTTACAGTGTGGCTTCAATGCCCTCTCCTTCCGCTTTGTAGATGCTGTAGACTGGAGTCTTCTGCAGGTTCTTTTTTATCAATATCCACTAGGAAACAACTTCTAAGCATCACTGTCCTCCGTGTGGTTCGCTGGTGTGGGTGTTGGCTCGCAGCCCAAAATCTGCTCTGATGATCTCTGGATTTTGCAACCCAGTCAGGTCAATTATCTGCAAGATTGAGAGACAGATTAAACCCCTCCCCTCCCTGTCATTCTGAAGTTCATCCACAAAATTAGTCACTTCATTAATTCGGACGTGTGATGAAGCGTCAATGTCGGCCAAAGCAGTTTTGCAGGAGAGTCGAAGGTCACGGTCTTCCCATTCGGAGAACATGGAGAAGACGTCATCTGTAATGTTCAAACGTATAACTGTGCTTGAGAGTATAATTCCGCCCCGGGTGTTGGCTCCAACGCTACATTTCAGAAATGAGCTGACGGGCATCAAGCACATAATGGCAGGTCAGAAACACACCTACACACGGCGGTTCTTTCCACGAGGTCTGAGCTGCCAAGCTGGTTAAAGACCAGCAACCCATCGCTGCAGGTAATTGGAAAACTGCCTACATTTCACTCAACTGCCATTTACTGTACTGACTGTGTTGTAAAATTCATTGTGAGACATCACTGCAGCTGCGGGGCTGGCTTCCTTCAGAACCACCTCTGCCAGGCAAAGGTCAAGTCTGGGAGTTCAGGATCATCCAGCAACCAAAATGTGAATAACTTTATTTTCGATGCCAATTTGTTCTTGATTTGAACTGACATATTTAAACAAAAATTGCTTACAAATTCCCTGAATTGTACCTCGTGGATGTAAAATGTTGATTTCTCATGAAAAGGCAGAAAGTGGCTGCTCTGCTGAGGTGGTTTTGGGGGGGGGGAGAAAAGAAAAGGGGCATTAGAACATTGTTCATGCAGTGAATCTCTACCTCTGTAGTTGCTCTTTCCTTTGAATAAAAAAAGTGTTTTGAGGCTGTCGTCACATCAGTACAGCCAGGACTGGTCTTGACTTGACAAGTCTGAGTCCAGTAAACACCTGTTGACCTCAGTGTGACACCAAACCCCGCAACATCAGTCAGGAGTTACCACTTGGTTGCAGGTGCAATTCGAGTTTTATTTGTGGCAAGAAAGAGTTTCACCGACAATTCGCTTAAAAGAAAAGGGACTTTCCTGGTTTGACGCAGACCGCTCAGTGCTTCCTGTCACTGGTGTCGTCGTGTCGTCTCTGGTTTTCCTGCCCTTTGCCAGCCCTGCAAACACCTACTTACCAACCACTGGAGTCCTTACACATTCAATAATGTATATTACTGTTCACTACTGCTAGAAGCATTTTCATTTACTGTGTTTTTGGAAAGAAGCCTTTGCGAGCTGTTTTTATTTTATGGGTTTTTTTTTTTTTTTTCTGTTGTAATGCTTAGCTGGCCGCTGTGGCTTGTATCAGAACTAGAAAACTGACTCATTATCTGCTTCCACTGTTTTTACTGGCGCTTTGCTGTCTCCTCCGTTACGGCAGAGTCATGGTTTCAAGGTCTCAACATCCACAACCCGCACACACTGCACAGGTTGAAGGTTCAGTCATGCGAGCAGCTGCTTTGGAGGAAGAAACACAGGTTCTCTTATTAGGGGTCAATCCAGCAAAGCCACAGCGGGTTTGAGTCAAAGCAAAGTGGTGCAATTGGATCTCTGAGAGAAATGGTGGTGCCCAGCCGCCCGCCCCCCCCCCCCCCCCAAAAAAAAAAAAAGTCTGTTGGTCAAATATATAAGAATGATAAGATCTTTATCACTGATGTGCAAGTACAATGAAGTTGAGATGAAGCAGTCTTCCAGATGCCTTAGGAGAAAGTTTTAAGTCGACCAAGAAGAACCTGGAACAGTAACTGAAACCGTTAAAAGTAAACGATTTAATTTGTGGCTATGATTATCAGTGAAAGCCTGAATCCAAAGTACAGAAGTTGCTTCCCTTTTGTTCAGTTAATAGTACTTATTTCCTACCTCATTGAAGGCGGTACACAGTCCTGAGGAAAAAAAACGCCCTGCAGTGCAGCTTTTTGAAGGCAGCGAGGGTCGGAAGATTCGTTTTGATGGTTGATTGAAGCACACGTCTAAATATAGCTTCCTCCTTTGTTTCACCCCCCCTTGGCCTTGTCGGACGGTGTGGGCAGTTTCAATCTGGCATCCGATTGTGCCGGGGCATGTGTTTGGCAGCACCTGCTGGTTTCTCACCGATGAGAATATATCTTCCTCCAGATCGGCTCTGAAATGACTTTTTTTGGCGAAAACCTCCATCCGTAAAACTGCGCACCTGATTCTACATCAACCATCCAGCATATTCCCTCTCAGATCCTCCTCCTCCTCAAGCTGTGCCCCTTCTCACCAGAACAACCCCCCCACCTGTTGCCCCCCGCTCCTCCTCCTCCTCCTCCTTTCTCCTCTTCTTGTTGATCAGCCTCTCTGGGCGTTTTGGAGACGCTTCAAAATGATCAATGAAATCAAAGAAAAGGACACCGGTAGCTGTAAGGACAAATAATGACGTGCGAGGAGGGGAAAACGCTCCACTCACATTTACTTTATTTTATTAGTCCTTCTTTTTCTTTTTTTTGAGAGGGAAGAGGAGAGAAAGAGTGAGGCAAGACGCTGAAACGGAGCCAGACGAGGAGAAAAAGAGCACAACTTGTTCTTCCCCTTGGGTTCGGTTTGTGGCTTGTCCACTCAGACACATTAACAAGCAGCTAAACAGGTCCAGGCCCCCCCCCCCCCCCCCCCCCCCCCCCCCCCCCCATCGCTGCTTCTCTCCCGTCTTTGTACGTTAGCCCTCTTCAGATTTTGGTCGCCATCCACGTGTCTCTTTTACAGTGTCAAACAATCAGATCACAAAAGCAAAGCATGAGTGACGACACCCGATGGTCCAAATAACCTCTTAGCAACTTGATTTTTGTTTATAGAACATCTGAATGTTCACCCTGGCTTCCAAAAATATGTGATTATAAAACTGTATTCAGCTTTATCCAAACAAATCTTGAGATAATCATAATCATAGGACCAACAAATTTCATGAAGCGCTGACACATTGAGAATCACAGAAAGTGCTAAAAGCACTCAAACCCTTGTAAACTTTGACTTTTTGGGAAAAAAAAAAGAAATATTTATATTCTTAAGTCCTAAAAAAGGAAGAAAAAAAAAGGAGCTTTTGTGTTTAATAAATTATTTGCTGTAACATTGTTTCTTTATTTGGTGATTTTTTTTTCTAAATGGTTTTCTGATGCTTTCTAAATTGTGCCACGTTGTTAAGAAGCATGCATTTGTGGGATGAGCAGCAGAGCTCAGGTTGGTTTGGGTTCATGAAAGCTGTCAGATCTCCAGCAGTGCCTCGGTTCCTGAAGACTGGTATCCGCTGAGAAGAGCTGGCAAATGTTTTCTCAGTTACGTCCCTCGAACTCATCTCTGCCGTTCATCCCACAAATGCATGTTCCTTCCGAATGCAAATAAACTTTTACTTTCTTTCCAGATGGATAGGATTTATTGCCAATAAACGTTGTTGCAACACAGAAATAACCGACCGAACACAGGTTTTCTTTCATTTTTGTGTCTAGTTATGGACAATCGGCACCAGCGTTATACTTTACGCGTAACAGCCAGCGAGATAAACCCTGTTCAACTGCTTTACATTTTTTGCTATATTATCATAATCAAATATTTGGCAGATTTTAACCAAGAGAATAAAAATTTCAGTGGCTCCTTCCTTGTAAGGTTTGCAAGTTTTTTAACCTCCCTCTACTTTCTGGTTTTGTTTTGGGGACTTTCAGACTTAATTTCAATTATTTTCTTATGATGACCAGAGTAACATCTCCAGTGATGGTTGTAGCAACATCAGGCAGCCTTCCTTCCTGCTCATCGAGGATGCTCACACGGTGCATATATCTAGTGAAAGACAGTATTTTCGCCGCTGCTCTAAGGACACGAATCCAGGTTAGGATCTTTTCAGAGTCCCTCTGCACTGGTTCTTTCTCTGTTTTGCCCCATTCGGTCTGTTTGTCCTTTCTGTATTCCTTTCTCCTGTCATTTTATCTATTTCCCTTCTATTGTTCCTCTCTGCTTTCATAACCCGGCTTCTTTATCTCCCTCACATTCACTCACATGCTTATCTTTAGTCTCACAGGCAATTATGCATTTGTCCGTGTTTGATACATGCTGGGTAGCAATAGGTGTGTTCATTATCTAAATTTGGAACCCTTTGTCTGCCTGTGTGCTCTGACGGTCCAGGAGGTGTTTGATTGTAGGAGTGCAGGCTGGCAGTAGTCCTGTTTCCTGTGTTCTTGGTGTAAAAAGAAACCCCGGCTAAAATCTCGTTACAGCAGAACAACATGTAACTGTTCTCAACGCAAGGTGGCTGACCTTTGCTCCCCAGTGTCTGTTGCTCAGCATTAGATATTCATACAGAATCAGAAAAAACATCTGGCCAGCAGAGGTGGGAGTGACTAAACATTTTCTACCAGTGACCCAAACAAAATTACAGTGTAAAAAAATTGGAAGGATGTCAGTAATTGTGAAGTATTGGTTTTCTCCCAACATTTCCAATCATTGATACAAAGAGAGAACATCAGGTAACTATTTACACATTTAATTTGCTGCCATGTAAAATGATCCCTGTAAAAGCGAGCTGCCCAATGTCCTGATCATTTTGTAAAGTAATGCCAAAAATAATTGACTGCATTGAAATGTGATTTCACTGGACTTAATGAGGAAGTTCCTGCAGCAAGGCAACTTTTTCTACATAGCGAGTTCCAACAAAAAGACAGTTCAGAGTGCTTTACGTCAATAAATGTGATCAGCGGGGAAAAAGTTGATCTATTGAAATGTTTGAGAAACACTAAAACTATGGCCATATTGTGACGTCTTGCAGGTTATAGGCTTCATCCTCATCTAATCAGAGCTCTGAAAAAGTTCACGTTTTTGTCTTTAGATAGCTGAAGTGGTGATTTAATGTACACAAAAAGAGCGAAAACAGTGACTCTCACATGCATTTTCCAGCCCGCCCTCCCATCTCCTGTCTCCATCGCTGTCAGCCCCTCTTTTGCTCTGTTGCATTGCTTAATTTGGTATTTTCTGTCTGACTCTCTGCTCCTTGTGTTTCTCTTTTCCTTATCTCAACCCGCTCCGTATCTCTCCTCGGTGCAGAGCCGGCACTTTCTGACTCTCATTAATCACAGAAATTTCTCGCTCCCCTCTCCTGACCTCCCGGCAAAGTTTTTTTCTCTCTCGGCTTTAAAACGCATCACGAAACAAGAGTTCAGCAGCTTGACAAATCTCCACTTTAAATCACTTCTGAATGTCCACTTTCTTGTACCAATCTGTTAATTTGAGCACTCAGTGTGTCCTTGATGAGGTTACGGTTAATCAAATGAACCGCTTGTCTTTTCTTCCCCTCTGCTCTGACGCCATTTTTTTTATTGGGTGAATGATTTGAGCCGGACACGTTTTTCTCCTCCTACCGTCTGATTTGTCTTTATGAAACGGTGTCAACAGTATCTGCTGTCACGTCCGACTCCTCCTCCACTTTGCATCGGTTCTTCAGTACAATAATATGAATGTTGCAGGAGTTTACCCTTCTGTATTCTTTGTTTCAAAGAATGTGCCATTTGTTAATAGCAAAGAGAACTAATGAACATATATGAAAAAGAAGAGCTATTTTAAATTATTTTTTGGCTTTTTTTGCTATATTTATTTTTCTTGTATTAGAATCTTCTTTGTAGGAGGGAAAAAAAAAATCAAAAAATGTATTTTTCATTAGTGCGAAAAACCTATTTTCTTCCTTTTTGTACAATTTCGATGTTTTAAGCGAGACTTTGAAAAGCAATATGACGACGATGATGATGATGATGATGATGATGATGATGATGACGATGTTTCCTGTGACTGTATCTGCATGCTGTTTGTGTTGCCTTAATGATGGCTGCATCCCACTCTCCCCCCGCCCGCCTCACCTCGCCCCGGTCCCCCTCCCCTCCCCTTCCCCGTTTCAACTCCCGCTTCCATCCCACGGAGTCCCGATCCCATCTGATCCAGTCCAGACCGATCCAGTCCAGTCCAGTCCAGTGCAGTCAATAAAGCAGTGCTTTCTGTGTACACAACTCTCTGCCTCTCTGTTTACAACGCAGACACACAGAAGGTATTTTATTGGGTGAACACAAAGTTTAAACTCACTTAAATGATAAAAGTAAGCGCTGCCTCTGACACATCCGAGTTCATATTTATACTACTAAGTGGAAAATAACCTTCCGGTTGACTTCTTCAGTTTCTGCCGTCGACATTAATATTAATGTTCTCTCTTTAATTTCTGCTTCTTTCTCAGTGGTGTGAAAATCTCAGTAGTTCAGGGGCCGCAGACAGCACAAAATAAATCTTAACCTAGACGCTTAGAGAGGTCTGCTCTGCAGAACCATCACACCGCCAGAATATATTTACTTTGTGTGAATACAAATCAGGAATTCAGACTCAGCTTTTTATTTATTTCCACGGGGAACGTGTGCGTTTGTGAACATTTGCGTAAATGTGTCTCCACAAAAAACAGATTACATAATGAAGGAAATATCTATGTTAATAAAAACATAATTTGATCTATAAACATGGAAAACAGAGGCTTACATCACATGGAATATAAATAGAGTGAAGAAATGTAGATTGAGAAAGGCTATCATTGAGCTGCACTGTCAGAAACTAAAGTGTGCACAAAAAGAAACACACAAAAAAAAGGAAATGCAAGAACAAAAAATAAATAAATCATCAGATCATTTCTTGGATTTTCTTTCCTTTCTTTCTCGCTTTCTTTGTTTTTGTGACCAGTCAGTACAACCTGCCAAGAAAGACATTCATCAGGAAGGTGGCCAGCAACCTCAAGACGACTCGGATGAAATTGGAGAACTCTTCAATCATGCTGTTGGAAAAAATTAGCCACAGAAGAAACTGTTAGCACAGGCATTCAAAAAAAAAAAAAAAAAAAAAACAGGCAGCTGAAAGACAGCTCACAGCGGCAGCCCGGAGTTCATCGGGAGATGTGAGAGACTGCGAGCTTCATGCAGAATCTCCTGTGATCTGATGAAATGTAACATGAAGTACTTCTTTATCGCGAAGAGTTATGTCTGTGGGAAATCAGCCGTAATGCAGAGTGTTAAGTATGTGCTGGACAGAGCTTATCGTCCCTCCGAGACCATCCATACCTCGCAGCGCGATAGTGTGAGCTCCAGACTTGGCCAGGAAGGACGGGGAGACTTGGCCAACGGGCCAAAGGAACAATGCAGAGATCCAAGCACAGGCGAATCTCAAGAAGAGCCTGTTTCTGTCTGCCAGAGGCCTGAGAGGAGGGCCAACACATTTCTCCTCCAACAGGACTCAGACGTGCTGCCAAATCAACACTGGAGTGGCTTCACAACAAGAATGTGAAAGTCCTTCAGCGGCCTCAAAGCCCAGACGTGAGTCCAAGAGAAAATCTGCGGAATGACTTGAGGATGGAGCCGCGGCGGGCCGGCGAGCCAAGCCGATGCAGACGATTCCAGGGGGAGCTGGAGTGGAGCTGCAGCGACAAAGTATCAGCTTTAAAGTTACACCGTTCAATGTATTTACATCAGCAAAGCATCTGGGGCCGCTTTCACTGACGAGCCAACGGAGAATTAGTTCTGATCAGTCCGGTCTGTGTCCAATAACAAGAACCGAGGTTAGCGAGAATTTGGTGAACATGGTGTAACGTTTATGGAGATTTCAGTGATGGGAGAGAAAGATCTGGCCGTGCTGCTGTCAGAGAGTTTACACTGAGCTCCTGTGTGTGTGTGTGTGTGTGTGTGCGTGTGTGTGTGTGTGTGTGTGTGTGTGTGTGTGTGTGTGTGTGTGTGTGTGTGTGTGTGTGTGTTGTAACACGAAATTATTTCACAGAACATTACACTGTACTTTAATTGGAGTCTAACACAGGTTGTTGTTGAATAACGAATTCATGAATTGCTAAAATTTCAACATAAAGCCACTTTTAATGAAAGCCTCTGGTGAAAAAATACATTAAAATGTCTAAAGAACTTATTCTATAGCTGTGGCATTATGCATGTTTGTCTCGGCTCACGTCTCAGTGTTGTGTGAATTTTTTTTTTAAAGCTCCATGTTGTCTTTGAAGTTTTTACCTTTTGCTTTGCGGTTTAGCAGGCCGTGTTGGAGTATCTTACTGGCCACCTTTGGCCCCCATGCCTTATGTTTGACACCACTGATCAAAAAACCATGTTCTGCTGATTGTTGTGAATCTTTGTGCGACTGTTTGTCTCAGCCGTGAAAAACAGATGGAGAGATGAAGTGATCCAGAATGTGAGTGTATGATACACAAAACACGACTGCTGATGTGACATTACATTAAAACCAAACAATAATCGAGAAAATAATGAAACTGAGTCCCTCTCAACGCCCCTGTCATCCACAGTCATCCACACAAAAGATTAGCTGATGGCCTGAAATACTGTGCATTCCACAGTGACAGGTGTGAGGAAAGCATAATGAAGATGGCTTCTATTCCTGGAAGAGATGACTGAATTCCTCCCGGTAGGTGTCAGGTTCAGCCGTTCTTCTTCATCAGTCATGCTGGCTTCCTGTTTTATTTTGATACTCCTCTCGACTTCCTTCGCTCCTGGTTCCAACTCACCTCTGAATGAAGTCTGATCTAATTATTACCTGTATATAAGTCATGTAGATATTCTTTAAGAAGACTTACCAGAAGATGTATTCATAGAGCGCTGGAGGGTATTTCCTCATTGCACAATTATCCTCCATATAAGCTCACACGTGTGGTTATATGCTGTTTAAGTTTTGATTACTTTACACAGCTGTCTTCTGTAGACACCTAATTACAATGGCTGCACTAATGAGGGCTGACTTTTTACTCTTGACTAAAGTTTATTACAGGAAAATACAAATTTCTGTGCAGCTAAACAAATGCAAAAAGCCTTTCTGGACTCTTCAAGGCCATTGAGTTGTTTTTTTTTGTTTGTTTGTTTTTTTTTGTTTTTGTTTTTTTACTTTTCGACTTTTTCACTCATGGGATAACGATGATGAAGAAGGTACATTTGGATTCAGTCTATTATATGATTTAACATTCCTTGCAAACGAAAATTGTTTAACAAATGTCTTTCTTTCCCTTTGTGGTTTAAACTTCAGTGAGACTGTGGTAAATCTGAACCCCACAGAGAATCTCTGCATCATTGGAGAATGAAGGATGAGAAATATTTCACCCCAGAAAACTGAATCCCAACATCCATGAAACAGCAACAAACCAGTTTAGAAACACATCAGCAGAGCATCTCAACACCACTTCATGCAGCAGAACACTTAATTTTTCAACATGCTTTTTACAATTTATTGTGAAAATTTGAAAGACAACTTCTGCTTTTTTTTCTCAGACAAAATGTCAAACATTCACAAAATGAATAATTTTCTGGTTTTTAGGAATTGCTTGTGGACATGCAGGGAACTGTGCAGTTCCGAAATATCTCCAGCAGGTGGAGACAGAGAAGTGTTGAATGCCAGAATCAACAAAGTGAGCAAAATAAAATTAATTTTCTTCTGAACAAACACTTTTACTGTAGTGGGACTGTTAAACAAACAAACAAACAAACAAAAACGTTCTTATTACTAAAAATGATACACATTATATTTTTAAGAATATTTCTTTGATGCTGTTTTCACTCTTCCTAATTCCACCTTGCTGAGTATTGGTGTGACCTGTCACTGTCACCTCATTTCCCTGCAGGTGATAAGTAAGCTGCAAGTTTAATTTCCTATTAAAAGCCATTTAATTATCTGCTCTCTCTCTCACACACATGGATGTGCAAAGAGCCTGAATCTAAATGCCACAGTTAACAAAGAAAATGATAAACCAGCTTAGTGATGCATGTAAACTTATCTGCGGGTAAAGCGTTGGTTGAGCTTTGTGTGTGACACACATGTATTAATCAGGTGCACAGACTCGACATATGAGATGCTTTGGTGAAACATGGAGTCAAAAAACCACAAAGGTTTCTCTAAGAAACAATACATAATTAACACAGACCCAATTAATTGTCACAACCTTTCCTCTTATTTTCCATTTTCCTCTCATTTTACTTCTGTTAGATTGGAGAACCTAAGGAGATGCACAGGTCATTAAACATTTTCACTTGACGCATTCAAGGTGAAGCCTGACGATATTGATTTATTGCCACATTGCATTTGAAATTTCACAATCGGCATGTAATTCACTGCTGTTGTTCATTTAATGACAACATCTAAAGGTGGGACCTTATGTGGTATAACGAGGGAATCCCAAACACTTTTTCCAGTATGGATTCACTTGAAACTCAGAAAGGTTTGGGATATAGGTAATCCAATATGTTCATTTTGTTCTATGTTTGTGTGTGTGTTTGTGTAATCAGATCACTTATATTGTGAAGAAACTTTTCAGCAAAATAACTGAGAATGGAATGATGAGTGCCTGCCCTCTAGTGTCAGCATGTATACGGTGCATAATTCAATTACTATATATGTTATTTTAAAAAAATCAATAAAACTGATTATTATTAATAATGGAATCGAATTTTGCTGTGGTGAATCAAAACACAGAAAAATGTTACTTTTGGAAAGCCATCAAGATAAAGAAGTATCAGGGTACTTTTATTTTCTTTGTTCAAAACACTTATTTACTTCAATCATAAAATTAGCTCAGTAGCTCAGAAGTTCCTTCAATCAAATCAATTTGGGTTCACCCTGATGTAAGTTGTAGTGGTAAATAAAATAAGAATGATCAAAAATATCGGGTTCTCTAGTTTCCTCCCATAGTTCAAAAACAGACACATGAAGTTAAGTGGTGAACCGACACTGCTCCGAGGTGTCTCTGTGTGGAATTGTTCTTAAACCTGGACAGGTTAAACAGTTATAGAAGACAGATTACTGGACGGATAATCAATTATTAACACTTACATTTCATTACAGCAAAGATAAACAGTTGATCACTTTGTGACGGCATGAGGTCGTCTGTTTCTTTTGAAAAGCGTCTTGATAGCTGTCAACACCTCCTCTGTCTTCAGAGCATATATGAGAGGATTGAGCAAAGGAGGTATGGTTTGTGTCAGAGTGGAGTTTATGATCCTGGCATTAGGATGGATGGTAGAGGCCACTGCAGCTATGTTCGTTCCTACAAATGGCAGATAATATATCACCACAAGGATCAGGTGAGTGGTGCAAGTTTTCAGTGCTCTGAGACGTTCCTGTCCTGATGCGATCCTGATCAAAGCAACTGAGATGCAAACATAAGTGACGCCTATAAGAAGAAGAGGAATGCACATGATTGAAATAAAGGCAACATATGCCATTATGCTATTCAGAGATGTATCATTACAGGCTAGATAAACTATTGGTCCATGATCACAGAAAAAACTTTTCACCACCAAAGATTCACAGAAAGAAAGACGATCAATCAACTTAACAGCTGTTCCACATATGAACGCTATGAACAACCAAGCAAACAGCAGCATTGCACCAATTGATGTTTTAGTCACAATAGCATGATACCTTAAAGGGAAACAAATGGCTACAAATCTGTCAAAAGCCATCGTGAGAAGAATAAAAGACTGCATACTTGCTAAGAATAAAACAAAGAACATGTAACTTAAACAGGCCTCATAGACAATGTATCTGTTACCAAACAAAAAGGTGTCCAGGAGCTTTGGGATGAGAGCTGTGCTGCCACACAGATCTGTCAAAGCCAGATTGAACACAATTATGTATTTAGGAGTATGAAGTGTTTTCATTAAGCAAATGACTGCCATAAGGAAGCCATTCCCAAGAACCGTCACAATGTAAACAAAACAGAGAAACATATAGAAATACTCAATATGAGGAATATCAGTAAATCCACTGATGTAGAATGCTGCAGGTCGAACAAATGTGGAATTTAGTATAAGTGTTGTTTTAACCTCTGTGGTCATTGTAAATACTTATTTGAATAAATCCAAAAAGGACAACATGACAGAAAATACAGGGTAAAAGATGTAACAGTTGATCAGTGAGCCTGTCTTTGCTTCCACTTACCCAAGACACTATGAAGTGTGCAGCTGAGAGAAGTGCGCGGTCTTTTATGATTTTTTATGACGTGTGGTCAACTGAAATGGAAGAAGCTGATTCGTTACTTCTGATGTTGCATAAACATTCTGGGGATAGACTGAGATAGATAGATGGAATTGTCTGAATTCCACAGAAAATTCCTCAGACTGAATTTCCGATGAATTTTGTCTGTGAACAGAAGTGATATTGCTTTCTTGCACAGATCCCACTGCCTGTGACGACAAGCCTTTGAATCATTTTGATGAAATTGAGTCAAGGTAGATTGATACTATTTTTGTTTCTACCCGACTGACCAAAGCACCTTTTTTTAAATGCATAGGTTCTATGCCATCCCTCCTGATCGCCAGAGGGTGGTGCTGAAAGTACAAAATGTTCCTTTCCTGCTTGCATATTTCAAGTTTTTATACCTACAACACTTGTGACCACTGGGTGACCCTAGAAGGTTATAAATTGTGGTGTTAACCCAAATTCGGTTCCTTTTTTTTTTCTCGTGTACAGTTTGCATACAGCATGAAGATTGCCGGTCGAGCCTATACTGCATCATAATGGTCTGTTGCTTTGTGACCAAGATGATTGGAGGTCGTGCGTCCCTCACCTGACTTGAGAGGTATATTTGGACATTCCTTCCAAAGCAATCATTGTCGAGGCCACCCTCCGTCCGCCAAACTACTGGAAGCGCCCCTGCGGCCATCCAAGGCTTTCCTGGCTGAAACAAGTTTCCGAGGGCCGCCCACTGCCCGATCTCATCCGCAAGGCCCAGGACAGAGCCACCTTCAGGATGCTGGTCGCTAAGCCCGCCGACAGGGGGGACAAACGGGTCTGTTGTCCCGGGCCCAGGGTTGGGGGGGGGGGGGGGGGCATCCAGCACCCCACTCACGGCTCCCGACGCAACATGCCCAGAAAAAACTGTCGGCGGGCCTGCTGGTCACCACGGTCACCTAATGGCCATGCGAACACAAGCAAGCAAGCAAGTTAACCAGGAAAGTCCCACTGAAATTAAAAACCTCTTTTTCAAGGGAGTCCTTGCTTGCTTGTGCAGGCAGATATAGTTCAATACTGGATTTAAGGGGGCTCAACTATTATTTGAAGGTTCTACCGTTCCTGATGCTGAAGGTGAAGGAGGTCTGATGAACCATCATTCAGGGGGAGTGGGTCACGTTAGTAGATCTGAGAGACACTTACGTTCACACCCCGATTGCACCTCAGCACAGATGGTTCCTTCGGTTTGCCGACAGGGACTGCCACTGGCAGTTTCGGGCACTTCCTTTTGGGCTCTCCCTCTTGCTAAGGGTGTTCACCAGAGTCACCCAAGTCCTCCCTGCAGGTACAGAGTATGAAGGCGTTTCCGTACCTGGACAACTGACTGATTTGTGCACCGTCATGGGCATGGGTGGTCGAGGATACTTCCAGACTCCTTGCCCATGTGTCATGGGCTAACCTCCCAAAGTCCTGCCTGGATCCTTCTCAGAAAGTGACCTTTATTGGGATGACCTTAGATACCACGGTCATGAGGGCCTGGCTGTCCTCTTGCAGGGTGGATGATGTCCTCAGTCTCTTGACCTTCTTTCAGTGGAACGTCACCTTGGAATCCGTCACTTTCCTGTGACTGCTGGAAAAGCTGACCTCAATAACAACTGTGGTGCCACTGGGCCTGCTGTCTTTGCTGAACAGCTTCCTCTTGGATGCCAAGTGACATTGCCACCGGAAGTTCTCACAGCAATCTCAGGCTCCATGAGTGGAACCAAACACCAGGTCCTCCGGCGTCCTGAACTCCCGGCAAAACAACAACACAGCCAGTGTGCACTGATTGGGCTCCCGCACCGCGGAGCGGTCCGACCACCAAACCAGGGGCAGATGTCACAGCAGTGCACGTACAGCTCCACGTCCTTCCAGCAGCCCGGCCAGTAGAACATCGCCTGGAGTCTGTGCAGGGTCTCGGCAGTCCCATTGTGGCTGGCCCCCACTTGTAACTCAGCAGAGGACAATGAGAGGCTGTGGGTGACATTCACCTCAGCTGCACTCTGGAGCTCAAGACCCCGCTCCTACTGCCGCCAACAGTAGCTGCACTCATCCATCACGCAGGGATGCAGGGACACTGTGTCAACGTTGCAGCTGATCCATTGATCTAATAAGACAACCTGGACTTAAAGCTAGGGTTGGCGATCTGAATTAGATACATTTTTTTGAATACTGGTTAAAATGATCTTTATGACCCGACGGGAAGCAATTCATAGCGTGTTCTTAAAGTAGAGCAGAAAATATCCGCTATCTACAGCAGGAGTAAAACAGGAAAAACAGCAACCAATAGTCTTGCCAGGACACCTTGGTTGTTAACCAATCAAGTCCCTTCGCTGTTCTACCTGCCCCCTGCGTGTACATTCCAATGGTGTGCACTGGCCCTGGTTCAGTGCGCGTTGCCAAGCTGAAAAGGACGGAGCGTCGTTGCAGAATGGCGGAGAAGAATGTTTGGGGGTTTACTTTTACGGTTGAGTGCACCATAACTTGGCGTAATGCAAATAAAGAAAAACGAAGAAACAAAGCGCTGAGGACAGGTTAGTACTGTAACAGCGGTGCTCGTGCATGTAAGCGGGTGCGTCCCATCCAATGGGGTGGGAGCTGGGAGCTGGGAGCACCCATTAAAGCTAAACCCTAGCGTAATTCCATTCTGGTACTACCTGTCACTGATGAGTGTTCCTCTTCTGGCCTATGAACTCTCTATTTATATATGAAATGTATGTAGATACAATAAATTGTCAGTCCTATCTCCTTCCCTTTTTGTCCCCTCACCCCAACTGGAATAGTAGAAAGCCGCCACCTCTGGGCCTGGTTCTGTAAAGGTTTCTTCCTGTTAAAAGGGAGTTTTTCCTTTCCACAGTCGCGTATGTTTGCTCATGTGGATCTGTTGGGCTTGCTCTGTAAAAGTGCCTATAAATGACTATGTTGTAATTGGCACTTCATAAATAAAGCTGAATTGAATTGAATTGAATTGCTGTGCTGCCGCCCCGCCAAGTGATGTTAGCAAGAACATCCAGGCAAACTACGGTAATAATGATCTTCCTATGGGCTCAGATAAAAGACTTAACCTCTGTTCTTGCTCTGCTAGATCTCTGTGCTGCATTTGACACCACTGATCTTGACATCCTGCTGCACAGACTTGAAGATATTCTCTGGATTAAAAGTACAACATTAAACAGGTTTCAAACACTTTGCTCATGTTATTGATGACTCGTCAAGTTCAGCATGTTCTTCCACATGGTTTTTTTGTATTAAGGCCTCATCTTTTCACAATGTTCAAGCTTCCTGCAGTGAATGTTATTTGCCAACACTTAATTATCTTCCATTGTAATGCCGATGACACATATCTTTGTATCAATAAATCAAGATTACACTTATCAGCTTGTCAACCTAGAAGCATGTCATAAAAGCCTGGGTGAGTTATACTTTTCTGCTGCTGAACTCACATAAAATAGAAGTCATTACATTTGTCCCAAAACAAATGATATAAACAAGCACTAATACTGGATGGTACTGCTTTGACCTCTGGGAACACAGTGAGGAACCTGTGAATTACTTTTGACTAAGACTTCTTCTTTGACTCCCACTTTAAAAACATCAGCAAAGAATTCCTTTTATCACTTGCATAATATCTCTGAAATCACGAACATGTTGACTCTGACAGTGAGAAATTAATCTGTTTGTTACTTCCAGAAAAAAAACTTTTGTAATTCATTATTAACAAGGCATTCAAATTCAATTAAGAATTTCTCAACTGATTAAAAATGTTGCAGCGAGAGTCTTGACGGGAACAAGTAGACGAGATTATATCACTCTAAAATTAGTTTTTTTTCCCAATGGTTTCCTGTCAAGCCTAAAATAGAATTTCAAAAAAATCATACTGTGTTGTGCTTTGCTTGAAATTTGAGTTGAATAAAATTAATCTAAATATTCTTGGCTTATTGATTATATGAATGCCGTACACACACCCAGAAACAAGCTAATAAAACAAACACTAATTTGATGTATTTCAGAAACAATGTATTGTTAATTATTTTTAACCCAAAAAGCTCATGAGATCTTCTTTCATTTCTTGCACCTTTAATTTAATTTTTAATAAGACATTTCAGACTTTTTCCATTACATTTACATTCAGTGCAGTGTGTTAATTTACCACTGATTTCAAAATGGAGAAAGACAGAGTTCAGTTTAAAAACTGGATTAAAAAAAAATTGTGATTATGCAAGCTTATATGTTGTTTTAACAAGCAAATAATGACATACGGGCTGAAAAAACGGTCTAAATAGCCAGCAAACCAGGATATGTTCTGTTATACTTTTTGAGCTACACGTTCTGTTCTTCTCCAAAATACATAAAATATTTAATTTCATTCAACTCCATACCCCAAAACAAATCAATTAAAGAAAAGCACAAAACACTCAAATGTAGAAATGTAAATGAGATAGTATGTATCTATCTTTCTTTTTTTTTCTTTTTTTTTTTTTGCTTTATGCAGCTTTATCCACTCCAGGGTCAAGGTGTGAAACACATCTCAGCATCTCAGTAAATTCAACACCAAGTCACCAGTCCATCACCGGATGAACACAGAGACTCATGAACACATTCATGAGCAATTTAGAATCACAAAAATATTCTATTATTATTATTATTATTATTATTATTATTATTATTATTATTATCTTTTTATTTCCCCTGTGGCAGGAAATTGTAGTACCTGGAGAAAAAGCATGCATGTGCTGAAGGGCCACACAAACTCTGCTGAGACTGGTGTGCAACAACTTGACCACTGCAACACCGTTTATTAACTAGTTCTGCCAAAAGAAGTCATTGCTTAATCAATTCAAGGCTACGAGATCGTATCAACTCGTATCAACTAATATGACAGAAATAATTTTCTGACATGACAGATCCAACCCATGAACATGTTATAGAACAACCTTTGGAATTTATAGAATAATAATACGAACATGAAGCAAATGTAGCATGTAACATATAGAGATTCAGGATTTATTTTTGCTTCTATGATTATTATATAGTACTCATGGAACTACACAACATTTTATGTGACGTCACTAAACACAACTGTAAACTACTAAAGAAGTCCTGTGAACTCTGAAAGACCATATCACACTCACGGGCATGAAAATAAGTAACTTCTCGATTCTCACTAATCATCCTGCACTTTCATTTGAGGGACCTTATGTGTCAGCACTCTCATTCCAAGCTGGTTCCCTGTGGGCCAAAAGGTTTCAACAGCTCTCGACGACATTTGAGCTATTGCAGCATATTGTGCTCTATACTTTTCAATTAACAGTTTGGTTTTTGCTCATTATTCCAATCTTGGATCATGCTTTAATTTTCAATAACTTTTTTAGTGACTCTTTCATTTCTTGCGTCTGAAACACATAAACAATTGGGTTCAACATGGGTATGAGGATATTAGTTAAAGACAGGCTTATAATCCTAGTATTCGCATCTATTGATGTCCCAAAGCAAAACACGAATATAACAGGGATGTAATAGATTGCTATCAATGAAATGTGACCCATGCATGTTTTAAAGGCTTTCACTCGTCCCTGAACTGTGGTAATCTTTGACAAAGCACGAATAATACAGCAATAACTAACCAAGATAAATATCAATGGAATCCAAACAACAAGGATGGGGGCTAATCTTGAAATGCCAATATTTGGAGTCACATCGTTGCAACCAAGTCGATATACAGGACCGTGGTCACAGTAGAAACTCTTGATAACCACTGACGTACAGAAAGAAAGTCTCGTGAGAAGACCGACTGCAGTGAGAGTCACTGTAACGGCAACGAGCCAGAAAAAAGCGATCACAGACAGCATGAATCTGTGCGTCACCTTCACCTGATAGTGCAGTGGATAGAGGATGGCCATCAGTCTGTCAATAGAGAGCACAGCCAGATTAAGAGACTGCATTGAAATTAGAGTGAAGCAGAAAAACATGTAGGTCAAACAGTTATTGTAGGAAATGTAGCGATGGTTAAACAGAAAAGTATCAATAACTTTTGGCACCAAAGCAGAGCTACTTAACAAGTCTGTCAATGCCAGATTAAAAACCGCAACATGTTTCGGACTTCTTAATGTGTGATCCATCATGATAACAGTCATTACAGTTACGTTTCCAATGAATGAAAGACTGTAAGCAAAAAAGAGAAAAACAAAGTAATACTTGATATTTGGTATGCCAACAAATCCACTTATTATGAAATATGCAGGGCGCACAAACGTGATGTTATCCTTTAGCGCAGCGTTGAAAAAATCCATGTCAGGACTTTTTTCTATTCTTTCTCTCCCACCTGTTCTGTCAGGTGTTTTTAGTAAGAGAGAAGCAGTTTGACTCTTAAGTCTACACTTATGAGGGCTGTCTTTTCCCCTGTGTCAGCTTCACTCCAGCCTGACGTAATGCCACTGTGGTGGTTGCTGTACGTCAAACTGTGAGCTACTTCAGTAACTTTAAGCTCCCTGTAGGATCCAAAAGGGGAAATGTGATCCCACCGGACCTTAACCCAGTGCTGAGAAAAACTGAAACAACAAGAACCAGAACTCAAAGAGCGGGGCTGAAAAGACATGAAAATGGTTCCAAGTGGTGGGCACAATCTCGGGCCACCGACCCGTAAACACCGGAAGGGACAGCAGCCACGACTCTGCTGCGGCGCTGCTGGAGTCACCAATGGAGGATAATGGTGAGATTCTGGTGAACAGAGTTTGTCATAATGTAGAAAAATGTGTTATCTGGATTGGTAGTTTGTGTAAGAATGTATTTTGACGCTGCTACTCCCAGGAGTTTATAGTCATTGTCCTTGAAGTAACGTAATCACACTCAAAATGCCGGCAGTAAAGGCCAGCTGATAGCAAATATAATGCCTGATATTTATTCAAACCACCGGACAAAGTTTTATCTTCTGAGGCACTTTTAATTTAAGCATATGTATAAAGACCCGATATCTGATTATTTTCCTCCACATAGTGAAATGAAATGTGTTTTTCCCCTTAGTATTATGTAAAAAAGGACTTGCGATAGTCACTATTAAAGCCCTCGTATTGACTGTAAACTCACAAGTTGTTTTTTTTTATTTTTGTACAGTTTTTTTTGACAGCATTGCTCGACTAAAGTTATCAAGCATGCTTTAAAGCCCCTCATGAGGAGGAAGCTGGAATTTCAAAATGCATAAAGCATGTTAGGGCTGAGTTTGAACCACAATGACTTGACTCTATTGTGTGTGTGTGTGTGTGTGTGTGTGTGTGTGTGTGTGTGTGTGTGTGTGTGTGTGTGTGTGTGTTTATATTCTGTTTCATTCAGTGAGGACAGTTTGGTCTCCCCACCTGAACTCCCAGACTCCCCTGTCATGACAGCAGCTCCAGCCTCTGAGCCAGCCGGAGCGTCAACACCAGCCCCACCTTCTCCACCTACTCAGGGGAGAAATACATGGACATAATGGGATTTGTAAAAGAGTGTGCAATTTTAAGTAGTTACAGAAAACCATAAAACTTAGAAGATGATGAGGGATTGAACAACATTTAACATCAGTACCCATCACTCTTAGCTTGTTTCGGCCAGAGAACCAGGACCCTGTTCCAGCCCGAAGTCTCTGCTGTCCTTCCAGAAATCCTGTCTGAGGATCTTGAGGAGGAGAGGCTAAACCAGATCCAATGTGACGAACATCTGATCTGCTCCTCAGTGATGCTGAACATCTGGACGGCTCCTCAGTGATGCTGGTGAATCCAGGGAGCAGGAGGGAAGAGAGTGACGCCATGCTGCTTTCAGTCAGGCCGTTCTGGGCTCTGACAGGACCTGCTCAACACGGAGGAGGCCGGGAACCGTGAGCACCCATTAACAACTGTGGATATGTTTTTGTTGTGGAGTTGTAATTGATAGTAATAATCAATAAAGTTTTTATTAAAGCTCAGTTTAGTCTCTGCTGTTGTAAACAATATGACAAAATTGTTACATGAAACATTTTGGATCATGTATGAAAACCAGAAATCTGCAGAAGCACAACATATTTACTGAACGACTGGCTGGAAAAACACATAAGGCAATACTGAGTGAACTTAAATCAGCAATCATTATTTTCAACATACTTTCATGTATAATAGTTTTTACATCTTTACAATCGATCGACACTGGTTTAGCTGATTACACTGACGATACACTGACTCAAAACTCAGCTGTCCTTAATAGTGACTGATCAGATGGAGCATAAGGCCATCCTGTATCTTTCTTCCTGCTTCTACATCTTGTACCACTCCACCTGTGGGCTCTGGCGCTGCTGAGCCAGGTACATCCCTGCTGCCTCCACTGCTCAGCTGAGAAGCTGGATCCATTTCATCCACCGCTGCGCAGCTCAGATGTGAGTCCAGACAGCAGGCCTGCATCCAGCCGCTCCTGATAGTACAGAACCTCGGAAAGAAACACAGTATACGCAATGAAATTACATTAAAAAAAAAGATGTCGTTTGGAATTTTCAATAGATGCCGAAATGAGTTATCATGACTACTACTGGTAACTTCCACAAATATCTAAAATAATGGAATTTAAAATGATAGTCTCCTTGATACCTTAAAATGTCACCAGGCAAGACATGAAAAGTCCCAATGGTTAATGTTTCTCATTCTTTTAAGACATTAATAGTTACCTTTGTTTGTTCCAGCCTGCTTATAGCTTAAAGGGAACATATTATGCTTTTTTCACTTTGTGAAGAGTTTCTTATATGTATGTATGTATCTTGTATGTGTTGCCATAGCCTCATTATGACGTTAAAATTTGAAAATTGTCTGTTTCCTCCATGTCTTACAACACCATGCAACCAAACCGAGTTAAGTCGAGTAACTCATATCCTGGCCACTTTATAATGAATTTGTAGGTTTTGTTTTTTTTTTCTTCAAAAATTTTTTTTTTTTTTTTAAATAAAAAAACACCAAATTATTTAGGGGGGCTTAAGAATATTGTAATGTCGATGCAGGTGAAATAAGGAGCATTTTGGGATTTCGCTATTCCAATTTTTATGACAGGTAACCAAACACAACACCACACACTGAGCATCTTATGCAGCAGCGGTATCCGAAATCACTCCCAGTGTAACATAAATCACAGAACGCAGCCAAACACACTAAATGTGGAATACCATAACTGATTATGGCACAACACAACAACAACTTAAGAACATTAACACAATTGCTTCTGAACCAAGAAAACAACCCCCTCCCCACATCATGTCCCACAATGCTTTTCGGCCATTCACGCCAGGCCACCGCTACAATATTTCAGGGGGGCCTCAGCCCCCTAAAATAGGCCTAATGACACTACTGCGAGTATGTATACCAACAACATCACTTCTGACCCCTGGGTGACCCAAGAAGGTTATAAATTCAGGTGTCAAACCAGATTCTGTTCATTTTTTCTTCTAGCTTGCAAATAGCACATAGCTTGAAGATCATGGTGTTACGGTCTGTAGTGAGGCTCAGACGCAGACAGCAAGATGGAGGCAGGTCTGAAGAGTGCAGGAACAGTTTATTCTGGGGGGGGGGGGTCAGTAAGCGGCGAGTCCAGGCGGCTGGTCTGAGGGGGCACTGTCCGAATAGTCGGTGGCGAGCCTCGGTCTCGGCGTCCCGGCTCTGCGTCCCGAGACAGTCTAGGGCAGGTGGGCGGCTGGAGAGAGGCTGGGCGCTGCGGCAGGCTGATCGGAACTCCAACTGCAAACAAAGGAAGACTTGGTCAGCTTGAGAAGCTACGAAGCTGAATGTGCTACACACGTGACACACGGGCGTAGATGTTACGATCCAGCGCTGACTCTCAGCCTGGGCATCGCTTAAATAGTGCCAGTGCCCCAAGCAGCTGAAAGTCATCCCGCTGATGAGCTGAACCCCTGCTGCAGCAAGCCTCCTCTCCAGCTCCACCCACCTGAAAAACAAACACAAGAACCTGCACAGCGCCACTAGGAGGCCGCTGCTGTGCGGGTCCTGACAGTACCCCTCCCCCTACGTGGGCCTCCAGGCACACGCGGCAACCGATCAGGGTGGCGGCGATGAAACTCCCGTATAAGATCCGGGTCCTCAATACGCCCCCGAGGAACCCAGGAGCGCTCCTCTGGACCATAACCCTCCCAATCCACGAGGTACTGGACACCCCGGCCCCAGCGACGAACGTCCACAAGCCGCCGCACCGAATACACAAGACCTCCATCCAGCATCCTGGGCGGAGGCGGGAGACGGACGGGGGGGGCCAGGTCACTCTCACTCACAGGCTTGATCTGAGAAACATGGAAGGTGGGGTGAATGCGCATGGAGGAAGGGAGCTTGAGGCGCACGGCACTGGGGTTGATGATTCGGTCCACTTCAAGAGGTCCCACATAGCGAGGAGCTAGCTTCTTGGATTCCACTTTGAGAGGGAGGTCCTTGGCCCTCAACCAAACCCTCTGCCCAGGAGAGTAGCAGGGAGCGGGGGTGCGCTTGCGGTTGGCCTGCTGCTCCATTTGCCGCGAAGACCTGAGCAGCGCAGCCCGCGCCCTCTTCCAAACCCGTTCACATCGCCTCATGGCAACCTGGACCGAGGGCACAGCCAACTCCCGTTCCTGGGACGGGAATAAAGGAGGCTGGTAACCCAGAGAGCACTGAAACGGAGACAGGCCAGAAGAAGAGCAGACCAATGAATTATGGGTGTACTCCACCCAAGGAAGGTGAGCACTCCAAGCTAAAGTATCATCCGCCGTCGCACACCGGAGCAGGGTCTCCATCTCCTGATTTAAACGTTCAGTCTGGCCATTAGACTGGGGATGAAACCCGGAGGAAAGACTCACGGTGGGCCCCAGAGCAGCACAAAACGCCCTCCAAACGTCCGACGTGAACTGGGGTCCCCGGTCAGACACGATGTCAGCGGGAATGCCATGCACGCGGACCACCTCAGAGACAAGCAGGTCAGCCGTCTCCCTGGCTGAGGGGAGCTTGTCGAGGGGGACAAAGTGGGCGGCCTTAGAGAACCTGTCCACTATGGACAGGATCACGGTCTTGCCACTGAAGGGGGGCAGGCCTGTGACAAAATCAAGCGCAATATGAGACCACGGCCGACTGGGTACTGGCAAGGGCTGAAGCAGACCAGAACTGGGCCGATTCGAAGTCTTGTTCCGAGCGCAGACCACACAGGCAGCCACAAACTCCCGCATGTCCTTGTTTATGGAGGGCCACCAGAACCGCTGTCGCAGCACCTCCAACGTTCGAGTAACGCCAGGGTGGCAGAACAGCCGAGACGAATGTCCCCACTGCAGGACCTGAGATCGGACAGAAGTGGGCACAAACAAGCTGTTAGCGGGTCCGTTACCTGGGCCGGGCTCCTGCAGTTGGGCCCGTCGAACTAGGGACTCCACCTCCCAAGAGAGCGATGCCACAGTGCAGGACCGGAGTAGTATAGGTTCATTCTCAGAGACGGCGTCCTCAGTGGTGTACTGTCTGGACAAGGCGTCGGGCTTGATGTTACGGGAACCCCGACGGTAAGTCAGCGTAAAGTTGAAGCGCCCAAAAAACAACGCCCAGCGGGCCTGGCGGGAGTTCAGCCGTTTCGCAGAGTGTACATACTCCAGATTCTTATGGTCCGTCCAAACAATGAAAGGTTGCTCTGCCCCCTCCAACCAGTGTCTCCACTCCTCCAAAGCCAACTTGACTGCCAACAGCTCACGATTCCCGATGTCATAATTCCGTTCCGCTGGAGTGAGACGGCGAGAGAAAAAGGCACAGTGATGGAGCTTATTATCAGATACAGCTCGCTGAGAGAGAACAGCCCCCAACACCAGAGTCAGAGGCATCCACCTCCACCACAAACTGGAGGCTAGTGTCTGGTTGAATGAGAATAGGTGCCGAGGTGAACCGGGCCTTGAGTTCCTGGAAGGCCTTGGAGGCCTTGTGAGTCCAAGTAAACGGCCGTGAAGTGGAAGTGAGAGCTGTTAGAGGAGCAGCCACCTTACTGTAATCCCTGATGAACCGACAGTAAAAGTTAGCGAACCCAAGGAAACGTTGGAGCTGCTTCCGATCCACCGGTCGGGGCCACTCCTGTACAGCCGTCAGCTTGGAGGGATCCATGCGCGTCTCTCCCTGTGAGATGATATAGCCAAGGAAAGACACAGTGGACCTGTGAAACTCGCATTTCTCCGCCTTGACATACAGGTGATTCTTGAGGAGTCGTTCCAGGACCAGGCGAACGTGCTGGGTGTGTTCCTCCATGCTGCGGGAATAGATCAGGACATCATCTATGTAGACAAACACAAAGCGATCAATGAAATCCCTTAGAACATCATTCATGAGATTCTGGAACACTGCCGGGGCGTTTGTAAGTCCGAACGGCATAACCAGGTATTCGAAGTGACCCAGTGGTGTGTTGAAGGCCGTCTTCCATTCATCTCCCTCCCGGACACGGACCAGATGATGGGCATTGCGTAGATCAAGCTTGGAGAACACCGTGGCACCGTGGAGGGGGAGGAAGGCGGAGCTGAGCAGAGGTAAGGGGTAGCGGTTTCTAATCGTTATGGTATTAAGTCCCCTAAAGTCAATGCAAGGTCTGAGCGAACCGTCCTTCTTACTCACGAAGAAAAACCCTGCACCAACCGGAGACGAGGACGGGCGTATTATGCCAGCTGCCAGGGACTCACGAATGTAGGTCTCCATGGCAGCACGCTCGGGTCGGGACAGGTTATACAGCCGGCTGCGGGGCAGAGTAGCTCCTGGAAGCAGATCAATAGGGCAGTCATACGGACGGTGTGGCGGCAGCGAAAGGGCCTCACTCTTACTGAAAACCTGAGCCAAGTCGTGGTAATCCTCGGGAACTGCTGACAGGTCGACCGGCTCAGGGGGAGGAGACTGCGGAGACACAACAGGGGTGAGCGCCGAGCGTAAACGGTTATTCAAACAGAACGGGCTCCAGGAATTAATCTCCTCCTTAATCCAGTCGATTTGGGGATTGTGTTTACGCAGCCAAGGAAAACCCAGCACCAACGGCGGCTGCGAATGATCAATGAGGTGGAAGGTTAGGGTCTCCTGATGGTTCCCAGCAAGCACCAAAACCACCGGACAGGTCTTATGACTGACCTGAGCAAGGTGGAGACCGTTCAGTGACCTCACAGCTAGCTCAGACTCAAGCTGAACGAAAGGAATGTTTAGCTGACGAGCTAGCTCGATATCCATGAAACTCTCTTCTGCGCCCGAATCCACCAAAGCCGCCACAGGAATGGATTGAGAGTGAAAGCAGAGAGTGCCGGTTACCTGAAGGCGTTGAGGGGACTTGAAGGAGGTTCGGCTCACCCGCAGCCCCTCGTCTACTGGGGAGCCTGGTCTTTTAACGGCCACTTGGAGCAGTCGGCGAAGTAATGTCCAACCCCACCGCAAAAGAGGCATGCATTCGCGGCCCGGCGCTGCCTCCTCCTCTCTTGAGATGACATCTGGGCCCGGCCGATCTGCATGGGCTCCGGATCCTGAGGCACAGACGAAGCCTCTGCTCCCGCCGGCCGAGACGAAGCCGGAACTACGGGTGCCAGGAAGCGAAGTGAGCGCGCACGCCAGCGCTCCCTAATACGATTGTCAATGCTGATGCATAGAAAAATAAGGCTCTCCAAATCTGGTGGTCGTTCTCGGGTGGCCAGTTCATCCTGTAAATGATCCTGCAGACTTCGTAAGAAGACGCACTGAAGAGCGCTGTCGTTCCACCCGCTCCGCGCAGCTAAGGTCCGGAACTCAATGGCGAATTCGGCCACACTGCGGCCTCCCTGACGGATTATCGTTAGCCGGTCGCCAGCGTCCCTGCCCCTCACCAGGTGATCAAAATTTCTCCTCATCTCCTCCGTGAAGGCCTGATAGGACTGACATACTGGCGATTGACTGTCCCACAAGGCTGTTCCCCAGGCCTTCGCCGGGCCGGCGAGGAGGCCGATCAGGTAGGCTATACGGGACCGGTCGGTGGGGTAGGATAGTGGCTGCAGCTCAAAAACCAATGAAACCTGGGTGAGGAAGGCCTGGCAGGAACCAAGACCTCCAGCATAGCGCTCCGGTGTAGGCGCGTTCGGCTCCCGAGGAGGAACCACCACATGTGGAGATGGAGCCGGGCCCGTGGGGCCCACAGCGGGACCTGCTGGCGGGGACGACAGGTGGGTGGTAATCTTTGTAATTTGGTCAGACAGACGGGAGACCTGCTCAAATAATGTTCCCAGAACCTTATCATGGTCGGCCACCTTCGAAACCAGGTTCTGCTGAGCGGCGGCTCCTTGCTCCCTCCCGGGGTTGCGGTCTGCTGAGCTCATCGTCTGGCTGGATCGTACTGTTACGGTCTGTAGTGAGGCTCAGACGCAGACAGCAAGATGGAGGCAGGTCTGAAGAGTGCAGGAACAGTTTATTCTGGGGGGGGGTCAGTAAGCGGCGAGTCCAGGCGGCTGGTCTGAGGGGGCACTGTCCGAATAGTCGGTGGCGAGCCTCGGTCTCAGCGTCCCGGCTCTGCGTCCCGAGACAGTCTAGGGCAGGTGGGCGGCTGAAGAGAGGCTGGGCGCTGCGGCAGGCTGATCGGAACTCCAACTGCAAACAAAGGAAGACTTGGTCAGCTTGAGAAGCTACGAAGCTGAATGTGCTACACACGTGACACACGGGCGTAGATGTTACGATCCAGCGCTGACTCTCAGCCTGGGCATCGCTTAAATAGTGCCAGTGCCCCAAGCAGCTGAAAGTCATCCCGCTGACGAGCTGAACCCCTGCTGCAGCAAGCCTCCTCTCCAGCTCCACCCACCTGAAAAACAAACACAAGAACCTGCACAGCGCCACTAGGAGGCCGCTGCTGTGCGGGTCCTGACACATGGGACCGGCCTATACGACATCATAAAACTCCGTTGTTGGAAGCCTTGCGACTGTATGTAGGTCAGCGCAGCGAATTCACCCTCCAAAAGCTGTGACAGTAGCTAACCTGTTTCCATCTCCACCTAGGCAGTTGGACGCTTCTGCAGCGTCTCCATTGGTGAGAAATTAATTGTAATCTCCTGGCAGACAGTGAGGTTTCTGACTCTACAATTATTCTTGGTGAAGTGGCAGAGGCAGCGGCCTACAGGCGCTCTTCCCTGGGTTGTTGACGTTCCAGCTGTAAAGAGCGACGCGCTCGATGTTGGCTTCATTGCCACATGGAGATGCTGCTCGTGTGTCCCTGGCCCGGCTTGAGAAGCAGGGGTACGTTTTAGGATTGGTTGACAATGCGGCTAGAGTGACCGCCTGTTAGTGAAGCCGCATGTGAGCTTTTCCCCGACTATCGGGCCCCCGCCATTAGCTGTATGGAGGTTGTTAGCTTACTGCCGCTAGTGATAGGCACTGTGGTTTTCTCTATCAACTAATCCACTTATTATGAAATACGCAGAATGCATAAATGTGATGTTATCCTGAAGAGCCGCATTTAAAATATTCATTTCAGGTATTTTTGTTATTCTTTCTCTCCCATCTCTTCTGTCAGGTGTTTCTGTTAATACAGCAGTAGTGTGACTCTTAAGTCTAAACTTATTCCATAACATTCCATTTTTAACAGTATTTCTTTGATGCCAGTTTCTCTGTTTTCACTCTTATCTTCCTAATTTCACCTTGCCGAGTATCATTCTGACCTGTCACTATCACCTCATTTCCCTGCAGGCAATAAGTAGGCTGCAAGTTTAATTGCCTATTGCATGAGCTACTTTTTTGATTGCATTTACCTTAATTATCTTCTCTCTCTCACACATGAATGTGCAATGAGCCTGAATCTAAATGCCACAGTTAACAAAGAAAATGACAAAACAGCTTAGTGATCCATGTAAACTTATCTGCAGGTAAAGCATTGGTTAAGCTTTGTGTGTGACACACAGGTATTAATCAGGTGCACAAGCACGAAATATGACATACTTTTGTGAATCATGGAGTCAAAACACCTCTAAGTTTTCTTTAAGAAACAATTAACACAGACCCTAATAATTGACAGACCCACAACCTTCTGCTTTATTTTCCATTCTTCCTCTCATTTTAGTTCTGTTAGATTAGAGAACCTAAGGAGATGCACAGGTCACCAAACATAATCACTTGACTCATTCAAGGTAAAGTCTGACAATGTTGATTTATTGCCACATTGCAATAGAAATTTCACAAGCAGCATTGCACAGATAAGACACTACATCAGTGCATATTTTTTGGGGGAATCAATATATAATAGAACATGGTACTATGTAAATCACCGCTGTTGTTGATGCAATGTTTGAAAGTGGCGACTTGTGCGGTGTAACGAGGGCATCCCAGACAGTCTTTCCAGTAGGGGTTTGCGTGACACTCCAAACATTTTGGGATGTTGGCAATAAAATAAACAAACAAATAAATAAATAAATAAATAAATAAATAAATAAATAAATATTATAATAATAATCTCATAATGAATAAAATGTTTACTTTCTGTTTTCAAAACAAATATATACTTCATTCTCAAACAGAAGATATTATAGAATCAGTAATGGTCAGTAGCTGAAAAAAAAAAGTACCTTCAATCAAATCAATTTGGTTTAGCCCTGATGTTAGTTGTAGTAGTAAACAAAATAATAATTGTCAAAATATTATGAATTACAGCTTGCATAGGTTTGCTCCGGGTTCTCTGGTTTCCTCCCATAGTTCAAAAACAGACACATGAGGTTAACTGGTGAACTGACACTGCTCCGAGGTGTGAATGTGAGAGTGTGTGGTTGACTGTCTCAGTGCGGATTTGTTCTTTAACCTGCACAGGTTGAAGAGGAATAGAAGATAGATTGCTGGATGGATAATCAATTATTAACACTTACATTTCTCATTAAAGCAAAGATGAACAGTTGATCATTTTGTGACGGCATGAGGTCGTCTGTTTCTTTTGAAAAGCGTCTTGATCGCTGTCAACACCTCCTCTGTCTTCAGAGCATATATGAGAGGATTGAGCAAAGGAGGTATGGTTTGTGTCAGAGTGGAGTTTATGATCCTGGCATTAGGATGGATGGTAGAGGCCACTGCAGCTATGTTCGTTCCTACAAATGGCAGAAAAAATATCGCCACAAGGATCAGGTGAGAGGTGCAAGTTTTCAGTGCTCTGAGGCGTTCCTGTCCTGATGCGATCCTGATCAAAGCAACTGAGATGCAAACATAAGTAACGCCTATAAGAAGAAGAGGAATGCACATGATTGAAATAAAGGCAACATATGCCATTATGCTATTTAAAGATGTATCATTACAGGCTAGATAAAATATTGGTCCATGATCACAGAAAAAGCTTTTCACCACCAAAGATTCACAGAAAGAAAGACGATCAATCAACTTAACAGCTGTTCCAGTTATGATCGCAGCATACAACCAAGCAAACAGCAGCATTGCACCAATTGATGCATTTGTTACAATAGCATGATACCTTAAAGGGAAACAAATGGCTACAAATCTATCATACGCCATAGTGAGAAGAATAAAAGACTGCATACTTGTTAAGAATAAAACAAAGAACATGTAACTTAAACAGGCCTCATAGACAATGTATCTGTTACCAAACAAAAAGGTGTCCAGGAGCTTTGGGATGAGAGCTGTGCTGCCACATAGATCTGTCAGAGACAGGTTAAACACAATTATGTATTTAGGAGTATGAAGTGTTTTCATTAAGCAAATGACTGCCATAAGGAAGCCATTCCCAAGAACCGTCACAATGTAAACAAAACAGAGAAACATATAGAAATACTCAATATGAGGAATATCAGTAAATCCACTGATGTAGAATGCTGCAGGTCGAACAAATGTGGAATTTTGTATCAGTGTTGTTTTAACCTCTGAGCCCATCATAAATACTTATTTCAATAAATTCAAAAAGGACAACATGACAGAAAATACAGGGTAAATGATGTAACAGTTGATCAATGAGACTGTCTTTGCTTCCACTTACCCAAGACACTATGAAGTGTGCAGCTGACAGAAGCGTGTGGTCTTTTATGATCTTCTATGACTGTGGGTCATCTGAAATGGAAGAAGCTGATTCGTTGCTTCTGATGTTGCATAAACATTCTGCCATTAAGACTGTCATCTGAATTCCACAGAAAACTCTTAGTGTGATAAATTTTGTCTTTGGACAGAAGGGATCTTGCTTTCTTGGACAGATCCCGCTGCCTGTTACTACAAACCTTTGAATCATTTTGATGAAATTAGGTCAAGGAAGAGTAATGCTACTTTTGTGTCTACCCGGCTGACCAAAGCATTTTATTTGCAGTTGAGATGTTCCATTTCATCCCTCCTGACCACCAGAGGGCGGTGCTGAAAGCACAGAATGTTCCCTTCCCACATGCACATTTTGAGAATGTAGAACAACAACATCACTTGTGACCCCTGGGTGACCCTACACTCAAAAAACTGACTTGTTCAATTTACATAAAATAGTTATGTCAACAATTTCCACATAACCGAGTTATGTTCATATGAATTACAGAGGGAAGAAACTCATTTAAGTGAAACCAACAAGACTGTATTAAGTCACATTTATGACACCTGGTCAAGTTAGCCTCAGTTGAATAGGTAATGCTCCACTAACTAAACTTACATTCATTACAGTAGCCTAACTCACTTACATAACTTATACTCAACTGCATTGCGTAAAACCAATTGAACAACTTCTCCTAGTTCCAACTTAACTGCTTTGAATGAGCAATACTTAGTGTTCCATTATAGTAAAAAAACTAATTTATGTTGGACTTACTAAACCTGGTCATGTCAACAAATTTCCACACAATGTAGTTAAATAAAACTCAAATAACAATATTGTGTTTTCAAAACATTTATTACATCCTTAGAAACTTAGAAATCCAATATTTAAAATCACAGATATTTTTTTCAACATGTCATTACCCCTTTAAGAGAATTTTTAATGCAGACGTTAGAAACTGTCCACTGCAAACAAATGCATCTGAATTGCTCACAATACTGAACAGTGAGACCTTATTGTGAACACACATTTGTGTCCAGCCAAAACCTCAATAACATTTTGCTTGATGCCACTTCAGCACTGTATGAAACTGCTCAATGAAAACAACAAAAACATATTACTTGTTTAAAAGCATCTGAATCTGAATTGCTTATAACATTGAACAGTGAGACCTTAGGAATTGTGAACACACATTTGTGTCAAGTAAAAACACTCAGAATAATATTTTGCTTCATTCCACTTCAGTACTGTAGGAAGGCATTCACATTTGGACTAAAAAACAAACTAGTCCACAACAGTCATTGAGGAAAATGCATTTTCCACAAACATTTCCAAAATCTTATGACAGACAACTTGCATTTTTTTAAAATGGCACCACGACCAAATGTTGAGGCTATGTTTCTCCTCAGTGCTACCACGATCAATATTCACCCATCACTGTCCATTTCTCATTGTTGTTCTCCTCTGCAATTTGTAATCGTCCTCTGAGGTTATGTTTTGCTCCTTCTGTGAAAGACTGTTTAACAGTTAGGCATCCAATGACTGCCTAACTTCAGCAGCGAATGAAACCAAAAGATCTACAAATCAAATAAGAACAAAAAAAGATAAATAAAAAAAAAAAAACTCCACAGTCCACAAGTCTCTCGGGAGAAGCCATTTTCCACAAACATTGCCAAATCTTTTGACGGCGAACTTGGAATTTCTTTTATGGCGCTGTGACCAAATGTTGATGTTGTCACTCTCCATTTCTCATTGTTACTCATCAATGTTGATCGCTTCTGTAACTTCTAATTTGTCTTTGTTGAGGTTATGTTCTGCTCTTTTTGTGAAAGTCCATCAAACAGTTCGGCATCCAGTCTGCAACACTGAGTCCATTCCTCACAGTAGAACATGCAGATCCAAATGCAGCACAACACCTGCCTAAGGTGTTCCTTCAAAGAGTTTGTTCTTTAACACTTGCACCTTCGTTGACAGTTTGTTGGCATCAAGCTCCATGACAAGCTTCTGCAGAACTTCAAATGTATACTTGAGATTTGTTGGATAGCTCAAGTCAAGTGAGTACATGAGGCCAAGCAAAATGGCGACAGCATTTGCAATGTTACCGAGTTCATCGAGCACATTCACTCCTTCGATGATAATTCCAACATCTGCCAGGCAATCTGTGGGCTCTGCACCTTCAACGGTGATGGCATAAATTCCCAGGACTGTCTCGTCCATAGACTTCTGGTTGTCTTCAACATCCTTAAACAGAAAACAAAAACAAAAATCAGTTACAGTATTCACACCAGAAAAGCACCTTTTTTTTTAAAGATAGACTCCTCAGAATGTTATGCCTTCATTTTCTACTCACTCTTATGCTTAAGTATTTTTTTTTGCTGTCCAGAAATTCATATAATCCTAGATCCCCAGCTACATTTGGAATATTTAACAAGTGCTCCAGAGTCTTACGCCGTGTTTCCACCGGACGCGTTGAACGTGACAGCATTCGCAGGACGAATGAAACCGCGCCATGCTAGAAGCATGAGTGTCATCGCTGGTACAAATATGCAAAAAACCCTCGCCGCGGCATTACGTCACTCCAAGCCCGCCAATCATTTCACTGCTGAACATGGGAGTGTGCATGTGTGTGTGCATCCGGCTGTGTGTGCGTGTGTGTTTGTGTGCACGCGCACATGCTGATCGATGGTGCGGTTTTTGTTCTTTTTTGTTTTCATGACTGCTTTTACTGTTCAGCATTTTGTGTTGTTTTTATGAATATGAGAGGTGCTTGGACAAATAAAGCTTCAGATTGAGATGCTCCCCCTGCCACCATCGCTGCTCTGTATTTGGCATGGAGAAGTCAGCGTTGGCTGCGGGCGAGGCTCCGCATCGCTTCTGGCTGCCTGCTGCCCTCCAGAGGCGCTATGAGCTCGGTGAGTTCCGCCATCTTCTGCAGGAGCTGCGCTTGGACGGCCGGTTCCAGCGCTGCTTCAGGCTGACGCCTGGTTTCTACATGAAGCGGTAAACAAATGAAATCGGGCACGCCGCTCGCCGCTTGCATCACGCCCACTGTTTTGCCTGGTCGGAGCCCTGCATCCCCTGCGTCAGCACGTCCGTGAAGACCTCCACACTGATGGGCTGTCCTGGCGCAAATTCGCTTGAAAATTTCAATTATTTCAACTCGAGCGACAAGCGTGGAGCGATGAAGCGGCGGGCAGCGACCTTCGAGCGGCAGTGAGTGTCACTGCAAGTCGATGGGCACACCAATTTTTCGCTGGAAACGCTCGCGCTGGCCGGCTGCCGCATCATCGGTTGCTGCCCGTCGCTCAAGATTGAGTGGCAATCGCGTCATTACATTGACTTTATATGTAATCTAATCACACGAAAAAATGTGCATCATGTCTGGTGGAAACACGGCGTTACTCAGCATAAGGGTGAGAAAAAACTAAAGCATATCATTCTGGGTGTAACTGATGGTGTTATGAGTACGTGATATGACATTAAAAATCCAATAGGTGGCGGTGTTGCATTGTATGTAATTTTACACTGGTTTATTTGGTAAATATTGTTTGTTTTTGTCTATTAACTGAAGTATTTTCATAACAAAATGCAACAACAGCTGGGCGCTTACCAGGGTGAATATTTTGTAATAACAACGCAAAAATGAGTGATTATGAGAGGACGACCTGGCAGAGCATTCACTTTTTTCTGGTAGGTGTCTGTTCATATGCTTTTTTAAGTGAACTAAAGCCGGGCGGATCCGTCCAAACTCAGAGAAAACCACAGACGGAGCAGGACACAGAGCAAGGAGAGAGGGCTCGGTGGCGGCGCTCTGGGATTCTCTGCACATAAACACTGTTGTAGGATAGACCCAACTTCTTCCAAACCAAAATATCCCTTTTATAGCACCAACCCTAAACTGATAGTTGACAAACTGTGATCAATGAAATTTCACTGAAGGGATTTTTATTATGAAGAAACTAGAGGACAGAATACTTACCATGTACTCTTGAATAAGGTGGCCAGGGTCTTCATTGACGTAGACCATGAGTGCTTTGAGCACACAGGCTCTTCTTGCTTCAATAGCATCTGTCTGTGGTGAACGAGAGGATTGTATGATGTCATGTTGTTGCATCGTAAAGCACATATTACTACAGATCATCACTGGTTTACAATAAGTGCAAGCAAAGTTTAAGGTAAACTTTTGTTTTATTCTAATTGGCTTGTAACAGTAGCGTAAACCAGGAGCTATTTTGCAGTGTCAAGGCCCCCACAAGTGACTAGGGATTTTATATATGTTAGGATTGTATAGTTTTTAAATTTTAAAATTATTCATGACAGCCACTTCATAAAAGCTGCTTCATGATGGCTTTTTTTTTTGTTTTGTTTTTTTTACATTGATGCAAGCAGATATCGCAATTATAGACTTTCGCCCCAAGGTGCACTGTCATTTAGAGTCTCACAGTTTGTTTACGTTCACAGCTCATGCAGATGTAGAAAATAAGCACAGGAATTGTGGACCAGCCTGGGACAGTCAGTGGACAGTATCCATCAAGATGTTTTTATATCTCAGGGTTGTACAGTGTCACAGTAATACTCTTTACGGTATTACTGTGACACCATTTGTGTATATGAATGAATTCAACAATACCTTGTCCAAGTCTTTCATGATCTTCCTTATCTTTAATCCTGCTGCTCCGCCTTTCTTCCTGAAGATTGTTAGCAGTCGTGCAGTGTGATGATCGAGCTGTTGCATAAATTTGGATCGCAGTGGCACCGTGGTGATCCTAGAAAACTCTGCTTCCACCTGCAGACATTTAAAATAAGCAGAAAACAAGACACGGGTCAATTAAAATGGAACAAAAACTGGACAAATGCAATACTACTACTGACCTCCTGCTCAGAGAAGAGAGCTGGCCATCTCCTTTTGAACTCGGCAATGAAAGGCCTGTCTTCAATCACCTCATGTCTCCGATAAGCAAATGTCATTTCCATTTTTGCCTTAACCACCTGATGGTTGTTGCTCTTCTTCATTTCAGACAATAATGCCAGCCTCTCCTCCTCAAGGCTGTCCTGGGATTGTCCTGATGGATAATCAGGACAGTAGTTCACTTCTGCTCTTCTCGCTTTTTTCACTTGATTCGGAGAGGTGCGTGAATCACCCTGTTTCCGCTTGAGGGAATTCACGGTCAACTCAGAGCATCCAATGTTGCGCAGCTTTGTGCGGTAGTTTGCCATTTTATATTTTAAGCTTATCTTCCACCCATAAAAGCCGGAAACACAACCTTGCTCCTTTAAACATGGGTGTTTCTTCACGAGAGCTTCAGCTACATCATCAAATTCAGCACTGGATGGATAAGCTTTAAATTTGATGATCTGGGATGCCAAACCTTCGAGAATATCTGATTTCAGTTTTGGACTTGGACTGAGCAGGGTACCATTATTTTGAAAGTCAGCATTCCCACACTCGAGTTGGAGCTCAACATCGTAGGTGAATTCAGGCACAGGAAAGTTGTTTGGCCATGGCTCACATCTCAGGGATGACGATGAAGAGTCAGATGAGAGGATGTCCGTGTCCACGGATGAAAGAGAAGTAGTCTCTGAAGACAGGCAAAGGCTACTTGTTGGCAAAACACTTGGGAGGTAAATCACTTTGACGGTAGCTTTGCTTTGAATCTCAGAGGTGGACTTCAGATTTATGAACTCATCAAAATCCTTGTCCTTGTATTGTAGTCTGAAGTCTTCCTGCACTTCACATTGTCTCTTTATCTCGCTTTTTAGTTCCTCAACAGAAGCTGGTATCCCTGAAGGCAGGGATATTTTGGATGAGTCATTTTCTCCCAAAATGACGCAAAGCACTGCAGGTGTAGCCATACTGGTGAAGACGTTACTCTGTAGAAAGGCAGAAAAACATCTTGAAACCATGTCATGTAAAATTCAAAAATACAAATTAATAAAAGTTTTCAAAATGCTTCTATAATTTTCTATCTCCTAAAGCATATTAATTTCTTGATTTGCAAGTGACTTTGAAAATGAAGCCAGTTAACATCAAATAAGAAGATAAAATAATTACCAGAAACATGTATGTATCTTTTAAGTGTGACCATTCGATGGGTTCCACACTTGTAGTCCACCAGAGGATAGTCATCAATCAGCTCACTCAATTCAGCCAACACAATCTCTGCTGCTGAGGATGCCTGTATCTCAAATGCTCTGTAATGCTCTCTGTACCATGATGCTAATTTCTTGCAAATGAAGATTAATGTGTTTTCCAATATACACATTTGAAGTATCTCTGCAAATTCGGGTAATCCACCCACTGATCCATTCACAATGATCATTCCAGTTCTATACTGTAAGCCATTAGCAGAGACATTATGTGCTACAGTAACTGTTTTGAGATCAGGGAACTTAAGACGTAGATGAAGTGCTACATCCTCTTTCATGATATCTACAGGAATTGAGGAGACGTGGGTCACATCAAAGGCAGATCTCTCATAACACCCTGAATACATGTGATAGCCAATCATCAGCTGGTGCTTATTCGCCAACGATAGTGTGATGTTCTTGAAACACTTTGTGTGCCGAACAACTTGTTTGAAAAAACTGTGTTTGGCCTCAAAACGCATTGTCCAAAACATCACAAGGGGGCCAAACAATCTTATCATTTCTGGGTAGTGCTCCAGAAAGTGATGCTTTGGCAGCAGTCTCTGACTTGGAAAAAGTGTCTGGTATCGCTGTCTGTGCTCTGAGATTTTACACTCGAGGAATGCCACAGATTCATCACAGTGAACAGGTGCAACGGCTAGCTCAACAACATCTTTTAAATCCAGAATCACATTCCAGGCTGGCTCCTCTTCTGGGATCAAATAACCTATCATAAATGGTAACAATCTTAAGAGACACCAATTTTCGTGTGCGTTACCACCAATTGTTTTGCGGCGTGCAAAATTATGTGGCAGCAGGTGAGGGCGGTTTTTTTTGTCACCCCACTTGTATTTGAAGTTTTTAATCAGATCATTCAGCTCAAAGAGTGTAAACAACTTCTTCGAAATGAGAAGCCCCAAGCAGTGTGCGAGTTCAACAGGGACGATGCCCTCTAAAAGATCATGAACTATATCAGGGGGATACCCTGATGTGACACAGAAGTGGGCAAGTCTCTCAGTGAAAATACAAGCTTTCTTCACTCCAAAGGAAGCACCTCCTTCAGCCTGTGCAGTACTGACATGTAACTGTTGAAGTTCTTTGTTTCTCAGGGTAAATACACCAGATTTGACTTCTTTGAGTTGAGTTTCTTCTCGCTGAGCAATGCAAAATCGGCAAAAATACTGACCAGAGAAACTTTCTACAAAGCCAGCTAATCCATGTGCTGCAAGGTTGTCTGATACAACACACTGAAGCGTACCCTTCACAAATGTACCCAGATGTGAGACAAAGACACCCTGCTGCTCTAAGGTAAAAAGATCTTGGAGTAGTGGTTCAAGAATTCTGTGATAGCCATATGTCTTCACATCATCAGATTTACATAGAAGAGCCAGGTAGATTGAAGTTAAAGACGAATGACTGCCAGGTGGCAAATTCCCCAAAATCCAATAGACAGTAGGGCTGCACGATATTGGAAAAAACTGACATTGCGATTTTTGGGGGGCTTGCAATATATTGCAATATATATTGCGATATTAAAAATAGAAGAATTTTCACCTGATGACCTGAATAGCTGTATTTGGGGAGATGGCCACTTGAGAGAAATACATGGTGTTTCATACCGCTTGTCGAGCGTGGATCATTTTTTAAATCCCTCTTTAACGATCCACTGTGTTCAATGGCATCATGTCTTGCGGTAGGTAAAAAGTTATTGCATCCATGATTTGTCGATGCTGTTTGGAGTTCCTATCATACGGTGTTATGCCTGCAAAGGCTTCTGTAATTGTTTTTTGAGAAGATGAAGTTTCACCTGGGGTCTTTGGTTTTGCACTGGAAATGCAGGAGCTTGTGATGGCGTTTCAAATGGTCCAACAGGTTTGACGTATTACCTCGTGTTGAGGCAACCACGACGAGGCACTGTCGGCAGAGAACGTTTTTTTTGTTCCGTATCATCTTTTTTTATAGCCGAAATACATCCGAATTTCACATGTCGACCTTCTTTTGGGGACTAAATCCTCCGTTGCTTCCTCCTGCATGTCGCCTGTGTTCAGAGTGTTGCCCCCCCCTGCTGTGGAGGAGGGAGGGGGGCGGCGAGTGCCAAGCAGGAGGGGAGGGAGAGAGAGCGGCTGTGCAGAGCATTGAGCAGCTTGCTGCTTTTACGAAGCAAAACAAAAGTTTAAAATAATAATAATAATAATAAAAAAATATTGCACATCCTGCGATGTGGCTATTGCACATGTGCACATTGCGATGGCGATGTTCAAACGATATATTGTGCAGGCCTAATAGACAGCACACAGTTTGTGCGTTTTCCGTGACGTGCCGAGGGGGTTGCAAATTTCAAAATCATCAATATATAAACAAAGAGATATTGTTAGTGCCTCTCCTGATAGAAACGTGTTATTCTGAAAGTGCTGTCCGTCCTCAAAGAATCTGTAATAATGCTGGTCATTCACTGTCTGTCGCAGTCCTCTTTTCTCAGTAATCTTGCTAAACACGTCCTTTTGATTGAGTAGCTGCTGTAAAACCTTTAGCAAAGGCACATACTGGAAGCTACGTTTAGCTTTGGCATCAAGAATAAACTCAATGGGATCAACAATATCAAAATGACTTCTGTAATATTGTTTCCGCTTAAACGCAGTGGCTAATGGCCCCTCCCTTCCCAAAGCTTTTGCTAAAGGATTAGATGAAGTGAGTGTGCACTTTAACTGACTGATGAGTGTCTGATCAACTTGCAAGTTATGGTTTGAGAGAAAGTCACCAAGAATGTTGTCAGCTACAGGCACCAGGGCAGAACTAACCAAATACTCCAACTCATTTAGCAGTTCATCAACAGCAGAGGCTGGCACATGAAAACAATTCTCCAACTTCAATAAGACAAATGCTAATTTCTTTTCAATAACTTGTTGCACATCCTCAGGTTCTGAGATCACTGCACTATCCTCGAGTTCAGCACCATCAAGAAGCTCATCACTCAGACATGCACCTTCTCCGAAAGAAGCACTCTGTGAATCCTCTGTGGCATTCTGAACAATTCCAGCTTTTAAATCACTCAGTGTATATGTCTTATGCTTTCTGTTCTTGTGAGTTTGATATGTTCCATAAATATTCGTTTGAAAGACACAATTCTGAAAAATGCAAGTTATGATTTCATGTTTTTTTAGATGGCTGTTAATATGAGTAAATAAATCTTTCAGTGAAGCAATACGACTATTTGAGCAATGGGGGCAGCTGAATGTTGAGCTATCAACTGATGTTTGAGAGGTCTGATTAAAATGTGACCTACACAAGTGACTTCTTAGCGCAGTCCAAGTTTTGAAAGTGCATGGACAATTTAAGTAGGTACATGGATAGGGGTGTTTACGGCCAAAGTGGCCATGTTCTAATCTATAGTGTTTCAGTAAGAGAGATCTTGATGTTTCCTCTGCAGCGCACTCTTTACACTTCCACATTCAAAATACTGTGAACAAAACGCACACAAAAAAGTATTAGCTCATATATAGTATTAGCTTTATGCCTGTGAATAATTTAAATATTATATAATATGTTGTCATATATTACATGTTAAATTTAGTGAATTCTTGGTGGTGGACACTGTACTTACCAATACTGAAGAGCTTCAACAAATAGGGACTGTCCAGTCCTGTCCAGTCCTCAGGAAATGAAGATGTAGGCATGCATGGAAGAGCTGTAAATATAATAAAAAAAATAACGCAATGAGCCAAGCACAGTGCACATAGTAAACTCAATACACTCATTCTCTGCTGTTCTGTTTGATCACTTCCTGATATCTCTTTTTTTCTTCTACCAAAATAATCGATTCCCTCCTGTTGAATCTCTCCTGCTGTGAGCTGAGAGTTGTGAAAGTTGACTGTCTGGGTGACTGTAAGGAGCGGGGCTCAGCCATAGCTCAGTTTGAAGCAAGTAGTGATGTGTCGTTCGCGAACGTAATGGCTCTATGAGCCGGCTCTTTGAAGTGAACGACGGGAGCCGGCTCCCCACCAATCAGGAGCCGGCTCCCTTCGAGACGCTTTTTTTCTCTGTCTGCGCTGCTTAGTGTGCTGAGCAGAGGGGGGAGGGGCTGCAGCCGAGCACACACACACAGCAGCAGCACAGTGAGCACAGGAACGGGTCAAGAGAGGAGAGAGAGTGCAATATGGGGGACAAAAAGAAAGAAAGTAAAAAAGAAATTAGTCATATCAGGAAAAGGAGCCAAATTTGGACTCATTTTAATTATATTGATGGCTCCAAAAGCAGAGTGCATTGTCTGCAAGACCAAAATGTCATATAGTCCCCTCTGAGAGAATCTTCTCTAAACAGGTCAGATAATCACCGATGGAAGAAGCCGAATCAGTCGCTCAAAGCTGAGGCACTTGGCGTTTCTAAATGCCAATCTTCAGTAGAGAGTGCTGATTTTTTTTCTTTTTGTTTTACACATTTTAATTAATTAATTTATTTATTTTTTGCGTGTTTTTCAGGGGTTCTGTGTTGTTTCAGTCTAAATTGGTCAAAAGTTGAATTGTAAATAGTTAGAAGTTCTTGTATTTTATAGTTTATTTATAGCATTGAAGAGTTAATATTTGTAATTTTTATTTTGTTGTTTTGAATTTTTTTTCAGGGATTCTGTGTTGTTGTTTGACTTTAAATTTGTTGAGTGTATAAAAAGCTAAAATTGTTTGTATTTGAGAATTTATTTTTTTGTAGATCTGTAAATCAGTCTGCCCCAGAGCAGCTGTGGCTACAATAGTAGCTTACCACCACCGAGTATGGTGTGAACAGGTTAATGTAATATTGCAGTGTGAAGCGCTTTGGGCTCTGTCATGCAGGGTAAAAAGCGCTATACAAGTGTAGTCCACTTACCATTTACCATTTAAATTTATATTTCGTGTGTTTTTCAGGGATCCTGTGTTTCACTTTAAATCTGTTAAGTATAAAAAAGCTAAAAGTTTATTCTTGTATTTCATAGTTTATTTGTTGTTGCACTGAAAAGTAAATATTTGTAATTTACATTTTGTTGTGTCATGTGTTTTTCAGGAATTCTGTGTTGCTTGACTTTAAAGTTGCTTCGTATAAAAAAGTTAAAAGGTTAAATTAGTTGAAAGTTCACTGCAGAGTGAAAAAATAAAGGCTATCATAATATAGTAGTATAATACATTTTTTTATTAATTATTAATTCATTTTGTGCATAACGTTACATTATTATTGGTAATATATCGATTAAAGCAACAAAAAAAAATCTGAAGAGCCGTTTGGGAGCCAAAAGAGCCGACTCTTTTTAGTGAGCCGAACTGAAAGAGTCGGTTCCCTAAAGAGAGCCGGAATTCCCATCACTAGAAGCAAGAAGGACGCCTGTTTAACTTACCACGTGCCGCACACCCCCCCCTCCCCTCCCCCCTCCCTCCTCCCTCCACACACACACGTGCGCACACCGAATTTCGGCTGGATGATCCATACCGGTCTGTAACCCCACTCCCCCGCATTGCACCGGTCCACAACCCGCGCCCCTCCGCTCACTTACCACTTCAAGTCGCGACCGGAGTAAAAGCGGATGAGCTTCGTTTATCCAACAGCGCACCCCACACTTCGGTGTTTCGGATTAACTCATTTCCGTGTTAACTGGTGACCGGCAGATGTTGAAAACCCGACTGAAGCATTTAGTTTTTCTGGTGAATGTCGGTTATCTGCAATTACTGTATTTTTTAAGGTTAGTGCCTTTCGTTGGCCTAACTTCAACATCTGCTGTTCCCAGCATGTGTTCATAGAAATCAGTCAGCAGTTAACAGGGAAACCAGTTAATCCCAAACACCAGTAGCAAAAAGAGGAAGAACAAACGCGAAAAAAAATCCACTACCTTAACGCTTCAACTAAAGTACAGGATACTTTTATTAGTTTTCAACCTAGCTCTTCAAAAACACGCTGTACGAAGCCAGTAAAGCACTAACACATGTGGGTAGCCAGCAACTCATGCTGGCTGGCTGGTTCAATGACTAAGCCTTCTGAACAGTTCAAAGTTAACATGAGCTATCACGTCAGCTAGCTCACGCTCAACACGTTATCATGCTCATTAAGATATATTTTGACAAGACAAGGCATCATGCACTATTGCTCTAGTGTATCAAAAATATATACTTACTCAGATGAGAGTCCGTGAGCACCGACCTCGACTGAACAAGTCACCGCCAATGCAACCCGCCAATTCGGCGTCCGGTCTACGGAAAACCACCGCGGACAATCTTAATTGTGTTGAGATTGGTTGTGCGATTCACTCAACAGTGTTGGTTTGAATCTACTTAGCTGGCTGATTTCGCTTTAACATGTTTTGATTTTAAGTTAATCTTACGAAAGAAAATCAGGTTTTAAAATGAAACATAGAAATGTCAATTAAATTAAACATTGGTGTATTTATTTAACTCAACATCTGACAGAGTTCACTTTTTTGAGTGTAGAAAGCTATGAATTCTGGTGTCAATCCAGATTCAGTTGCGTTTTTTTTTTTTGTTTTCTCGTGTGCAGTTTGCATTCAGCATGAAGATCACGGGACCAGCCGAAACAGCATCTTAAAGCTACCTTGCTGGAAGCCTTATGACCGGGTTGATTGGAAGTCGTGTGTCCCCCACCTTTAACGTGACCCACGCCGTGCAAAGGAGACACACTGAAGGTGTTGTATTTTATTTTGTGTTGATTTAAGGTTATTGATATTTCAGTTCATCTTTAGTAAAACAAATAGTTAAGAACATTCTGAAGATAGGATGCTGTTTTTGTCACATGCATTCTCCCTTCATGTCACTAGGTGTGCTGTTTGGGTGTTCAACCTTTTTTTACATAGATACCACAGAAGAAGAGGCGCCCCTGAAGCGCAGCCTCTCTCTGCAAGTTAGAAAAAAATGTGTCATAAGGCGAGACGGCGCCAGAAGAAGTTGTGACATGTTGTATGATATGATGCACCGTTTTTTACTAAAGGAGAAGGACTGAACAATCGTTTCCGTGCATTTTTTTATTCCGTAGCAGCAGTTAAAGTATATCAGAAGGAGGGTGTGTGACTGCCCTATCACATTGTTGTCATGGGAATGACAGCCCATTATGCAAGCATGAGCATACACACAGTCTCTCTGTCTCTCTGTCTCTGTCTCTCTCTCTCTCTCTCTCACTCTGCCAGTCTCACCTTGCATCAGTCAGTCAGAGCAGAGTGCTGTGTTTTTGTTTTTTTTCATGGGTCCACAAAGAGGTGGTCCGTGGTCGGGATGTGGACTGCGGTCCGCCTATTGCGGACCCTGGGGCTATATGGATGCTACGTCAGGTGTGCGGATATCTGAACAGATGTTTGTCTGCTATGGAGGCCCTAAAAGGGCTCTGCTCTCGAAAAACAGTGTCTGTCCCACTGGGTTATGGACACCATTTGCCATTCCTACCAAACAGCGGGCCGCCCTCTGCCGCTGGGCGTGCGCTAGGGCTGCACAATTAATCGAATTTTGATCATGATCACGATTTTGGCTGCTGCGATTAAATTTAGATGATCGTTGCGATTTTTAAATTGAAAAAACGGGCTCTGTTGCGTGTCAAATCAAGCACTTTTTTAATCCAACAATCAGCCAACCACCAGGGGGCGACCTGAGCCGTGTAGCTCCTGCTGCCTTCAGGGACACTCTGTAAAAGTAGCTGCTGATGGACGCCACTGCGGTGTCTCAGTAAGCTGTTAGCTTAGCTGTTAGCCACCGATGAACTAGCTGGCTTTGAACGATTCCTTCATGCTCAAACATCAGTCGATGGAACGCATCTCAACTTCTGTACCGGTGGAAAGAAGATGTAAACGCTGAGCGTCTCGGACAGAACGGGAAAAGCTGTTATTGACGGACAGTTCAGGATGTGAGCGGCGTAGCAGCGGCTTGGAGAGAAAGAGGGAATCATTGTTCTGGTAGGTTTCATTTCTGGGTTTAGCGTGGCTGTTTACTGTTCTCTTGTTGTTTTATCTTCATCTTGTTGTTCAGTGATCATCTTGTTGCTCTCAGGGGTTAGAATGCAGCAAGTGACGGTCGCTCAGCTGTGAGGCGTTCAGGTTCCAAAGTCATAATCCGGCTCTTTTCAGAACAGAGGTCTGGTCAAACGTTTGTAAAAACTCACAGTCGGCACGTCTATATGTTCGTTTCTAAGGGAAAGCGATCGTTCACAACATTGACATGGTTCTAAATAGTTGTTTAGATTCTAATTAAAACATCTTCAATTATGTGCGCATGCACACCAGACTTCGCTGAAGTGCTGAAGACCACATCTTCAATTTGACACTTGTTTGTTTAAAAAAAAGTGCAATAAAAAGGTATGTTTTACATACATTTTAAGTAATTATAAACAGTCATAAATGATCACAATATTTTATAATCCACTATACAGCACAGGATTCGGGTTAAGGTTAGGGTTAGGGTTAGGTCCTGGCATTGTGATCATTTATGAATGTTTAGAACTATAGCTACACGTGCTATAATGGCATTATAATGCTTTATAAATGTACTTATAATGTGTTATACAGGGGGGCTTCAAGTAAAGTGTTACCAAATATTGTAGTTCAGCAGCTATTTATAAAACTTCATTTTAATGGGAACTCCTCTGTGAGACTACACCATTTACCCATGCAATGTCAGACCATCTCTTGTTTCAAAGTCTTTTCTGTTCATTACCAACCTTCTTGTGTTGTGCAACGACACTGTTAAAGTTACAATTACAGTTCAACTCCGATGGGACGCTCATCTTGGGCTTGTCAAGGGTGCCTAACAAGCCCGGGCCGGCTCTGCTGTGAGGAACCAGTAAATTACTTTTGACTATGACTTATTCTTCGACTCCCACATCAAAAAAACATCAGCAGGACGTCCTTTAATCACCTGCATAATATCTCTGAAATCAGGAAAATTTTGACTCTGACAATGAGAAATTAATCTGTTTGTTGCGTCCAGTGTAGACGATTGTAATTCCTGATTATCAGGACGTTCATATTCCATTAAGAACTTTTGGTTTCCTGTGAAGCCTAAAATAATATTTCCAAAAAAACATATTGTGCTGTACGTGGCATTATATCCAGGGGTGCACATAAGCAGTGCGCAGGTGCGCATGCGCTACCAAATTAAAAAAATGCTTGCCAGATGAAACATTGCAACGCTCATTTGCGCACCAAGATTTGGGGATAACAAGGTGCGCATCTGTGTGTCGGATAGGCCAATGTAGCCTCGTAAACCAGCCCTGCCCACTCCACATCCACATTTGGATTTTGGAGCTGGGGTGGGTTACTCCTTTGACTGACAGCACACTTCAGCCAATCAGCCCTTCAAAACAAATAAGTCATCAAAACGCGTTAGCTTCTCTAAGGTTAGCTTTAGCTCTTTAGCTCTAGCTTCTCTACACGCAATGGCACGTCACGTGACGGGCTGAAACAATCCCATTTACATCCGGTTTCAAATGTTCAATGTGGAGATGTCCTGCTGAACTCGCTGAAGTCTTCAGAACGGGACTTTGGAACGCTATGGCATCACAAAAGGTCTATCCATTCTATTTACGATCTACAGTCTCACCTGGTGTTTCTGTCTGCTTCTCCTCATGTTCTCCTGCCTGGTCACCTTCCTCGTTATCACCCTAATGTGCTGCACCTGTGTCTACCCTATTTAAGTCCTGCTCCCCTTGCTTGTCTTGTTGGCTTCTTGTGGGTCTGTCCAGGTGTTCTGTCCATGTACCATGCCTGCGCCAGCTCTGTTCGTTCCTGTGTCTCTGATGTTTTTGGAAAATAAATGAGTTACACTCAACCCGTGCTGCCTGCGCTTGGGTCCTTCCACCCTACACCGTGACAGATGGATTAAGTTCAGTTTCAAACTGGATTAAACAAAAAGAATAAGCTATTTTCACAGCTTCACTACTTCCTGAAAATAACTGTGCACATTCATTTCCTGTCTTGCATTATTGGCCATTCTGATTAATCCAGTTGTGTCTGGTTTAGACTGCTGCAACAAGACACACCTGGATTCATCATGTTGGCCAATAATGCAAGACAGGAAATGAATGTGCACAGTTAATTTCAGGAAGTAGTGGAGCTGTGAAAATAGCCCATTGTGATTATGCAAGCTTACATGTTGTTTTAATAAGCAATTAATGACATATGGGCTGAAAAAAACAGTCTAAATAGCCAGCAAACCAGGATATGTTCTGTTATACTTTTTGAGCTACATTTTCTGTTGTATTCTGAAATACATTCAATTATTTTGTTTCATCTTTATCCAATCCATTGTCAGGGTGTGTTGAAACACATCTCAGCTGACTACGAGTAAAGTCAGATAACACCAATTCACCAGTCCATTACCAGACGAACACAGAGACACATGATCACGTTCATGAGAAATTTAGAATCACAAAATATTTTTATTATTATTATATCGTTGTCTTTTTTTTTCCCCCTATGGGAGGAAATTGTTGTACCTGGAGAAAATGCATGCAAGCACTGAAGGGCCACACAACTTCTGCTGAGACTGGTGTGCAAAAACTTGTATACTAATATTACAAAATACATTTTTCTTCATGACAGATCCAACCCATGAACATGTGACAAAACAACCTTGGAATTTATAGCATAATAAACAAACATGAAGCAGATGTAGCATGTAACATATAGAGATTCAGGATTTATTTTTGCCTTCATGATTATTATAAAGTACTCATGGAACTACACAACATTTTACATGATGTCACTAAACACGACAGTAAACTCCTGATCAAGTACAGTAAACTCTGAAAGACCATATCACAGTCAACGTCATGAAAATAAGCACCTTCACACTAATCATCCTGCACCTTCATTTGAAGGACCTTATGTGTCAGCACTCACATTCCAAACTGTCTTATTGTTCCTCACCTCCCTGTGGGCCAAAAGGTTTCAACAACTCTCGACGACATTTGACCTATTGCAGCATGTTCTGCTCCACTCTCAGGACATGTCCAGTCAGTTTGTTTATTTGATGCAATGTGTAGACTTACAGTTTAAATTCAACACATACTCAAGTAAAGAGTAAACAGCTATAACAAAGAAACGAGAAAGTACTACATTATTGTATGTATGTTCTTTCAATTAACAATTTGGTTTTTGCTTATTATTCACATCTTCGGTCATGCTTTAATTTTCAATATTTTTTTTAGCGACACCTTTATTTCTTGCGTCTGAAACACATAAACAATTGGGTTCAACATGGGTATGAGGATATTAGTTAAAGACAGGCTTATAATCCTAGTATTTGCATCCATTAAAGACCCAAAGCAAAACACAAATATAACAGGGATGTAATAGATTGCTATCAATGAAATGTGACCCATGCATGTTTTAAAGGCTTTCACTCGTCCCTGAACTGTGGTAATCTTTGACAAAGCACGAATAATACAGCAATAACTAACCAAGATAAATATCAACGGTATCCAAACAACAAGAATCGGGGCTAATCCTGCGATGCCACGATTTGGAGTGACATCGTTGCAACCAAGTCGATATACAGGACCGTGGTCACAGTAGAAACTCTTGATAACCACTGACGTACAGAAAGAAAGTCTTGTGAGAAGGCCGACTGCAGTGAGAGTCACTGTAACAGCAAAGAGCCAGAAAAAAGCGATCACAGACAGCATGAATCTGTGTGTCACCTTCACCTGATAGTGCAGTGGATAGAGGATGGCCATCAGTCTGTCAATAGAGAGCACAGCCAGATTAAGAGACTGCATTGAAATTAGAGTCAAGCAGAAAAACATGTAGGTTAAACAGTTATTGTAGGAAATGTAGCGATGGTTGAACAGAAAAGTATCAATAACTTTTGGTACCAAAGCAGAGCTACTTAACAAGTCTGTCAATGCCAGATTGAAAACCGCAACATGTTTCGGACTTCTTAATGTGTGATCCATCATGATAACAGTCATTACAGTTACATTTCCAATGAATGAAAGACTGTAAACAAAAAAGAGAAAAACAAAGTAATACTTGATGTTTGGTATGCCAACAAATCCACTTATTACGAAATATGCAGGGCGCACAAACGTGATGTTGTCCTTTAGAGCAGCATTAAAAACATCCATTTCAGGTCTTTTTTCTATTCTTTCTCTCCCACCTGTTCTGTCAGGTGTTTTTAGTAAGCGAGAAGCAGTGTGACTCTTCAGTCTAAACTTATGAGGGCTGTCTTTTCCCCTGTGTCAGTTTCACACCAGCCTGACGTAATGCCACTGTGGTGGTTGCTGTACGTCAAGCTGATACTTCAGTGACTTTAGTACTCAACTCAACTTTATTTTAATACCACTTTAAAAACTACTACTGCTAGCAGAAAGTGCTGTACAAAGTCAAAAATATGAGTGCAAGTGCAAGAATAACCATAACATACAGTGAGAACAAAGAGAACAAAAACAAACAAAAAAGAGACTTTAAAAAAAAAAATTAAAAAAAACAAGGGCAGAGTCTCAGGCTGAGTTAAAAGTCAGTAAATAAAAATGTGTTTTAAGATCTTTCTTAAAAATAGACGGTGAGGAGGCCTGTCTGATGCACAGTGGTGGCTCATTCCATAGCTTGGAGGCCACAAAAGAACAAGCTCTGTCCCCTCTGAGCTTACGCATGGACCTCGGCACCTCCAGGACCAGCTGATCAGTGAGGCACCGAGCAGGAGTATAGGGTTGAAACAGCTCAGAGAGGTGAGGTGGGGCGAGACCATTCAGGGATTTAAAAGCAAATAAAAGAACCTTAAAATGGACTCGAAAATACACAAGTAGCCAGTGGAGGGAGGCCAGGATGGGAGTGATCTCCCTCTACGTCCTCCAGTTAGTAGCAGCGGTGCAGCATTTTGGACCAACTGGAGACATGCAAGGGACAACTGGCTGACTCCAACACAAAGTGCATTACACTAATCCAGCCAGGATGGCATGGATTACTGTCTCAAAGTGCAGATGTGCAAGAATCGGCTTCACTGTTGCCAGCTTCCTGAGGTGGAAGAAGCTGGACTTAACCACTGTACTTATCTGTGAATCTAGTAGTCAAACACAAAAAGTGAAATAAGCACCATAAAGGGGGGTAAAATTGATGACAAAGGCCCATTTTGATCATATCTGTCATGAGTCTGAGCATAACTTCACCAGACATCAATTTTCAAGGACAATGTTTGACACCATTGATCGAAAACCATGTTTTTTGTTTGTTGTGAATCTTCGTATGACTGTTTGTCTCAGGTGTGAGAAATGGATGGGAAGATGAACTGATCCATAATGGGAGTGTATGGCACACTAGTTTCCAGTTTGGCAAAATCAACCAATTGGCCAGAAGGGTTGTGAATGTGACGACATGCTTCAGCATGTTGGATCAATCTGTATTTGGGGGGGGGTCCCGGAAATCACAGACAAAGGGTTGGTAGTAATTGTGCAGTGTCTCATTCCAGATGTACCCCAAAAGGTAAAGAATAATGCTCCTCACCCACCCAGAGAATGACTTTATGCACATTTGCTGCCCAATAGTAGAGCCTAAAGATAGTGGGGGAGAGTCAACCAACAGGTAAAATCCTTCTCCATTCTCTCAACCAGTGGGGTGAAGTTGTCCCGATACAGATCAGACATGGATGATGTAACATGAATGCCCAAATCTTGAAAGGCACCACTCCACCATTTAAATGGCACTATTGTGCGTAGAAGTACTGTAGCCCTTGTAAACTCCTGTTATATGAGAGGGTTCTGAATCTTTTAGCAGTGTACTCTCGTACTGAAACGTTTTAATCAAACTCAGCCTTTATATCCTTTGGGTCAGAGGAGCACCTTTAAATATAGAACTAAACACAGGAGATAAGAACTAGTGAAATTACTGGAGTCTAAATTTGGATTTAGGTGGATAATGTGCCTAAAGCTTCCTGTTTGCTGTTCTGTTTGAATCGACTAGCTTAGCTACAAGCAAGCAGAGGTTGTTTGCTCCTGTGACCAGGTCGCAAGGCTTTATGGGAACCGTAGTGAAAAACAACGCGGGTGATCCATTAGGCACAATAACCCACCTTGTGCATCTCATCCGCACATCTGTTCGGCAGGTGTATATACCAGATGCTTCCACATCTGCCTGGGGCCCTGCGCCAAAATCATCTTATAGACTGTCAATGGACAAAAACCCATTGATTTTGACAGTGGGATTGTCGGTATTGCAAGAACACAAGAACTCACATGGAATAGCAGCATCTAGCAGTCACACAGTCACTGGCAAATCACAGAACTGAATCCAGAGCGATGTACTTCTTCACACTAAATTCATAAGACACGCAATACACTTTACCAGTAGTGCATTTTCAGCTGTTCATATGGTTTATTGGCATTCATAAATTCAGAAACGTAACCCTACATTCAAACCCCAGAAAGAACAACAAATTCATGATGCGGTCAATGGATTTGAATCATGACGCTATTGGGAGTTGTAGTTCTATCTTCAAAATACCCGTTTTCCCTAAATAGAAGAGTAAAATGTACAAAATAAGTACATTTTTAGGGGTTTACATTGATGAAACACACTCCATTGGATTATTTTTTCAAATGAAACTGACATACATAGGTGAAGCTTAGTCTTTGCCAAATATCGTGATGCCCCCTGCTGGTGATAATATCAAGTCAAACCTGACAGGATAGTGGAGTTCAAGAGCTTTGTATAATAGTTGGTCCCAGGGCCGGCTCTAGGCATAGGCGAACTAGACGGCCGCCTAGGGCGCAGTGTACGGGGGGGGGGGGCCGTGATCGTACACGTGGGCACCCTGACACTCCCTGTGCTGTGGGAGCAGCGCAGTGCACCGCACCACACTACGCCGCACCACACTACGCCGCACCACGCCGCACAGCACCGACGCTCCGTGTGAGCGCCCCCTTTGCTCCTACGATTGAATGGGGGCGCTATTCTTATGCTCGTCTAGGGTGCCTAACAAGCCCAGGCCGGCTCTGGTTGGTCCCATGGTCCTAGCATTTTTCATTGTCGAAACAGAAGCTTTAAAAGAAGCACCAAAGTCAAAGTTCAACGGTCAATATCTCTGAGCAGGAGAAAATTCAAACTTCCAGTCTTGCATAATCTTACTCCTCTGTTCAAGTCCTTTACAGTGATGTAACATGCTTAGTCCTATTACATATTTTTAACTTTTCCCACCATGACTGTCTGGATAAAAGAAACAATAGTATATACATCATTTAATCGTTGCCAGGAGACTCTCATTGAAACGTATTATGGTGCGTTCACACCGGACGCGAGTAGCGTGGCGAGGGCGGCCGATTTACATAGAAAATATATGGTTTTCATGTGGCCAGGAAGCAGCGAGCGGCCAGGAAGCGGAGAGCGGTCACGCGGCGAGAATTCAGCGAATTCAGCGGCGGCCACTCTGCCGTTCTACTCTCGCGAACCGCTCTACTCGCGCCGCTGAAAGTTGGGAAAGTTGAACTTTTGAGCGAATTCGCGAGCGGCAAACCAATCACAGAGCTGCTCTATATGACGTCGTTTATGACATAGCGGAGCCCCCGGGAAACACCAGAAATGGTAGAGAGACTGATTACAGTCTGTGCTCGCCCTGAGATCCCATCGTCGTATTTTTATCGGGACAGGAATGAAAAGGAGCTTGCTTGGAGAAAGATTAGTGAGGAGGTCAGGTCCCCGGGTAAACTGAGTAAACAGATTGTGGTGAAACAGTGTTTACTGTTAGTTAAACAGTGAGTTTACTGAGAGGTCGGGTCCCCGGTGGAATAGAGCGCCGATGCGGGACAGCAGCTCGTCAAACTGGGCCCGGAAGAGACGGAAGTACCGCTCAAAAAGCGTCCTTCATCCTGGCGCAGCTCCTGGAGTAAATGGTGAAACTCACCATACTCTGAACGCCTCTGCAAAATATTATGAATCCAGACACATCGCCTGGACTCGCAACGACGACGTTGTCGGGCTTTATCAAGCAAATAAAGCAGACCGCCGGCAACAGAGAAGCGAAGCCAGCGGCAGCCGCTGTTGGTTCATAAAATGCACACGCCGCCAACCAGGGGCAAATCGTGCGAATCTCGCCGCGGTACTCACTGCCGGTGTGAATGCGGCATTAGTTTAAAAAGAGAGGCGTGGGACATGAAAAAACTGTGCAAAGCGTGCTCCTGGACACGATTCAATAGATTAATTTCTTTGACTCATAGCAAGAACTGCCGTGAGACTGGGTTGGATTATTTAACAAGTTGGTGACTGGAGACAGCAGCCACAGTAACTCCAGGCTGCTATTGTCAGGTATTTCATAACTAAGCTTAACAATGGTTTTTTTTTGTTTGTTTGTTTTTTGACTCCACAGAGTAAAGCAGTCTGTGCTAAATACAAGTTAATTTTTCAAACCACAAAATTTCTGACATTGTTTTATGATGCAAAATCCACTTTTTTGAGCTTTGTATAATGCTATAGTGTCATTTTCCCAATAAAAAGACACATGAAGTTGTTTCCTGAACCATTCACGCATATTTGAGCAATCCCTGAATCTCCCCCTGCCAGCCACGTTGAGCGCTGAAACGCTTGGTGCTGCACAGCTCCGCCCATAATGCACAGCTCCTCCTGCACAGTTCCTGCTCCCCCGCCCCTCTCCACTCTCTGAGAATGCGCATGCAGACTGATGCTCTGAAGGGGCTGTGTTGATAAGATGAGGAGATTCTTAAAGAAACAGGGACTCATTTCCAGTCGTTTCAGGCAGCCTGATGCAGAGGGAAATTTGATTTAAGTTGTTTTTTACACATGCAGCTTTCACCATCCAACTTTGGGCAAAGCTGTTGCTTGAGTGTGCTGTAGATTGATACTAAAGGGCTAAAAAACACGTAATACCCCTCCTTTAAAGTTCAAAATTGTATAGTTGTTTAGATTCGGATAAAAACATAAACTTCGATGATGTGCAAACTGTCTTATTGTCCCTCACCCCCCTGTGGCCAAAAAGGTATCCAACAACTCTCGACGACATTTGATACATTGCAGCATATTGTGCACCACTCTCAAGACATGTCCAGTCAGTTATTTTATTTGATGCAATTTGTAGACTCACAGTTTAAATTCAACATATATTCAAGTAAAGCATAAACAGCATTGTCAAAGAATCAAGAGACTGATACATTATTGTATGTATGTTTTTTTCCATTAACAGATTTTTTTCATTTTTGATAGTTTCCGTTTTCGCTCATCATCCTTTAATTTTCAATAACTTTTTTAGCGACTCCTTCATTTCTTGCATCTGAAACACATAAACAATTGGGTTCAACATGGGTGTAAGAATATTAGTTAAAGACAGGCTTATCATCCTAGTATTTGCATCCATTGTTAACCCAAGGCAAAACACGAATATAACAGGGATGTAATAGATTGCTATCAATGAAATGTGACCCATGCATGTTTTAAAGGCTTTCACTCGTCCCTGAACTGTGGTAATCTTTGACAAAGCATGACTAATGCAGCAATAACTAACCAAGGTAAATATCAATGGAATCCAAACAATAAGAATCGGGGCTAATCCTGCGATGCCACGATTTGGAGTCACATGGTTGCAACCAAGTCGACATACAGGACCGTAGTCACAGTAGAAACTCTTGATAACCACTGACGTACAGAAAGAAAGTCTCGTGAGAAGACCGACTCCAGTGAGAGTCTCTGTCACAGCAAAGAGCCAGAAAAAAGCAATCACAGACAGCATGAATCTGTGCGTCACCTTCACCTGATAGTGCAGTGGATAGAGGATGGCCATCAGTCTGTCAATAGAGAGCGCAACCAGATTAAGAGACTGCATTGAAATTAATGTGAAGCAGAAAAACATGTAGGTCAAACAGTTATTGTAGGAAATATAGTGATGGTTGAACAGAAAAGTATCAATAACCTTTGGCACCAAAGCAGAGCTACTTAACAAGTCTGTCAATGCCAGACTAAAAACCGCAACATTTTTTGGACTCCTTAACGTGTGATCCAACATGAGAACATGTGCAATGCATCATCCATCCACCATCCATCATCCATTCAGCTCTGTTAAACTCCGGTGTATATATCTATTGTTTCTCACAATTTTCTATTAAATTGTACATATGTTTCTGTCTTAAATGTATATTCAATTTATATCTATGTATGTATATCTGTTATTTATTTATTTAATTATGTCTGTCTTAGACTTATATGTAAATTATATTTTATTTATATCTGTGATTTAATTATGTCTCAAATTCATATTTTATTTTTGTATTTAATTTTCTGTCTGTTTCGGTATGTTTCTGTCTTTTTGCTAATATGAAATCTGCAGGGCGCACAAACGTGACGTTATCCTTACTAGCAGCAGTCAAAGAATCAATTTCAGGTCTTTTTGCTATTCTTTCTCTGCCATCTGTTGTGTCTGGTGTTTTTAGTAAGAGAGAAGCAGTTTGACTCTTACTCATATATATATATATATATATATATATATATATATATATATATATATATATATATATATATATATATATATATATATATATATATATATATATAAATCTAAACTTGTGTTGTCTTTTCCCCTGTGTCAGCTTCACACCAGCCTGACGTAATGCCACTGTCGATGTAGCTGTAAGTCAAGCTATGAGCTACTTCAATAACTTTAAGCCTTTTGTAAGATTCAAAAGGGGAAATGTACACTGGTAAAGGGGCTGCAAATTGATGACCAAGGCTTAACATGGAGGCATTGAATTTCACCATATCCGTCATGAGTCTGTGCATAAGTTCACCACACATCCATTTTCAAGGACAATGTTTGACACCACTGATCGAAAACCATTTTTGTTGTTTGTTGTGAATCTTTGAGTGACTGTTTGTCTCAGGTGTGAAAAACAGATGGGAAGATGAACTGATCCATGATGGGAGTGTACAGCACACAAAGCATGACTGCTAATGTGAAATGACATTAAATTAAGACCAAACAGTAATATAAAATACAATAAAATTGAGTCCGCTTTGTTCTTCCCTCTCAATGCCCCTGTCACCCACACTCAGCCACACAGCTCTCTGTTGATTATCCCACAGTGTCAGGTTTACTTCCTGCAGGCACAAAAGCTGAGCTGATGGCCTGAACTACTGTGCATTCCTCAGTGGCAGGTGTGAGGAAAGCATAATGGATATAATGGATATGACTATTATTGGAAGAGATGACTGAATTCCTCCTGAAAGGCATCAGGTTCAGCTGTGCTACTTCATCAGTCATGCTGGCTTCCTGTTTTAATTTACTACTACTCCTCTTGACTTCCTAAAGCAGCAATAAACCAGTCTGGGTAATAGAAACACATCAGCAGAGCATCTCACCATCACTTCATGCAACACAATGGTGAATTTCTGAACATGCCTTTTAAAATCTTATGTGAAATTTTAAAAGACAGCCTCTGATTTTTTACATGCGAAAAGTCAAACATTTAATTTTTTTACATTTTTTTTTGTAGTTTTGGGAATTGCTTGTTAACATGCAGGGAACAGTGCAGTTCTTAAATATGTCCAGTAGATGGAGACAGAAAAGTGTGAATACCAGAATTAATAAATTGAGCAAAATAATAGTGTCTAATTTTCTTCTGAACAAACACTTTTATGACAGTGAAACTTTTCTATTTTAATTGGTGAACCTAAACTGGTCTGAGGTGTGAACGTAAGAGTGTGTGGTTGACTGTCTCTGTGCAGAATTGTTCTTAAACCTGCACAGGTTAAACAGGTATAAAGGATGAATTGCTGGATGTATTGTCAATTATTCATGCTTACATTAGTAATTGCAGCAAAGATAGGAGAACAGTTTATCATTTTGTGATGGCATGAGGTCGTCTGTTTCTTTTGAAAAGCGTCTTGATAGCTGTCAACACTTCCTCTGTCTTAAGCGCATATATGAGAGGATCGAGCAAAGGAGGTATGGTGTGTGTCAGAGTGGAGTTTATGATCCTGGCATTAGGATGGATGTAAGAGGTCAGTGCGGCCATGTTGGTGACCAAAAGAGGCAGATAATATATCGCCACGAGGATCAGGTGAGAGGTGCAAGTTTTCAGTGCTCTGAAGCGTTCCTGTCCTGATGCGATCCTGATCAAAGCAACTGAGATGCAAACATAAGTGACGCCTATAAGAACAAAAGGAATGCATGTAACTGAAATCAAGGCAATATATGCCATCGTTTTGTTTGAAGATGTATCATTACAGGCCAGATAAATTATTGGTCCATGATCGCAGAAAAAGCTTTTCACCACCAAAGATTCACAGAAAGAAAGACGATCAATCAACTGAACACCTGTTCCACATTGGAGCGCTACATACAACCAAGCAAACAGCAGCATTGCACCAATTGATGATTTTGTCACAACAGCATGATACCTTAAAGGGAAACAAATGGCTACAAATCTGTCAAACGCCATAGTGAGAAGAATGTAAGACTGCATACCTAGAAAGAGTAAAACAAAGAACAAGTAACTTAAACAGGCCTCATAGACAATGTATCTGTTACCAAACAAAAAGGTGTCCAGGAGCTTTGGGATGAGAGCTGTGCTGCCACACAGATCTGTCAAAGCCAGGTTGAACACAATTATGTATTTAGGAGTATGAAGTGTTTTCATTAAGCAAATGACTGCCATAAGGAAGCCATTCCCAAGAACCGTCGCAATGTAAACAAAACACAGAAACACATAAAAATAGTTAATATGAGGAATATCAGTAAATCCACTGATGTAGAATGCTGCAGGTCGAACAAATGTGGAATTTAGTATAAGTGTTGTTTTAACCTCAGTGCCCATTGTAAGTACTTATTTGAATAAATTCAAAAAGGACACTTTGACAGAAAATACAGAGTAAATGATGTAACAGTTGTTCAACGAGCGTGTCTTTGCTTCCACTTACCCAAGACACTATGAAGTGTGCGAGTGAGAGAAGCGTGTGGTCTTTTATGATCTTCTATGACTGTGGGTCAACTGAAATGGAAGAAGCTGATTCGTTGTTTCTGATGTTGCATAAACATTCTAGGGAAATACTGTTGTCTGAATTCCACAGAAAACTCCTCAGTGTTAATTTTGAGATGAATTTTCTGTTTTGTGTGTGAATAGAAGGGATTTTGCTTTCTTGCACAGATTCCACTGCCTGTTAGTATAAAGCATTGATTTTGATGAAATTACATTAAGGTAGAGTTCTGTCATTTTTGTGTCTACTCGACTGGCCAAACCATTTTTGCTAAACAGTAGATATTTGTCTGACAATCACAAAGACAGATGAAACATTTTTTTTTATAAATTTGGAAAAGTTGGTTGGGACTAAAAATATTTTCACTTGCAACAGTACTTGGTGAGGGATTGAGTGAGAGGGAGATTGCACGGGCAGTAGTTCACTTTCTTTTGAGAACGGGTCTGTACAGCAGGATTTAGGCCCCAGAAGATGAAGCTGTAATAGCGCAAATCACCTGTGTGTGGCAGCAATGCACTGAGTTGTGCTTCGTCTGCTGAAAAAAAGAAAAGAAGAACAAGAAAAGAAGAACAAGAAGCTGGGGGTGGATTGGGGTGGGGAGGGGTTGGGTGCAGCTGCACTGCTGTTTCTCATGCAGGAATCGCTGCGTGCCTACACACGCACACACACACTTGCTTGCTCTCTAACTCGCGAGCACATATTACTCTCTTCTTTGTTTTTTTGTTTTTTTTGTTTTTTTTTACTGCACAAATTTTTTTTCCCCCCTGCACCTCGCGGTCTACCTGCTGACACTCCTGGTTGGGCACCCCTGGTCTAGAACTAAAAGTGATTTTTTTAAGTGCATTCTGTTTTCGAGATGTTCACTTCAGAGCACAGAATCCACATCTGCAGGAGGATGGAAGAGACAAAAAAACAAAGGGGAAAAGGGAGAAAAGAAAAACAAGAAGAAAAAAACCCCACAGGCACACACACACACACACACACACACACACACACACACACACACACACACACACACACACATACACACACACACACACACACACACACACACACACACACACACACAGAGTGCCCTGACTACCCCATAGGCTACACGAAAACTAAATTGAGTGCACAATGGTGTTACTTTAAACATCTCAGGTTGTCTTCGTTTTCACACTAAGCAA